>NC_084631.1:7958674-7996174 GCF_033978795.1 Nerophis ophidion | reverse complement strand
TATATCGCAGCATGGCGAAACAGGGGCTAGTACGTGTGCCTCAAAATACAAAAGTCCTGGGTTAGAGTCCCGGGCTTGAGGTCTTTCTGTGTGCAGTTTGCATGTTCTCCCCGTGACTGTGTGAGTTCCCTGCTGGTACTCCGGCTTCCAAAGACATGCACCTGAGGATAGGTTGATTGGCAACACTAAATTGGCCCTAGTGTGTGAATGTGAGTGTGAATGTTGTCTGTCTATCTGTGTTGGCCCTGCGATGAGGTGGCGACTTGTCCAGGGTGTACCCCGCCTACCGCCTGAATGCAGTTGGGTTAGGCTCCAGCATCCCCGGACCCCAAAAGGGACAACCAGTAGAAATTGGATGGATGGATGGATATATAAAGTATATATACAAACAACTATGTATAAATAATATATAGAAACAAATGGAATAAGCGGTAGAAAAATGGATGGATGAATGATATACACATATTAGGAGTGTAACGGTACGTGTATTTGTATTGAACCGTTTCGGTACGGGGGTTCCGGTTCGGTGCGGAGGAGTACCGAACGAGATCCACACGAACATATGAAGTAGCTGCCTATGCTAAAGTCTTAACAAGCTGCTCTGCTCCGTTCTGCCTCTGTCTGTCTCCTGCACAGCACCCTGCATTGTCCCTCCCACAAAACCATCTGATTGGTTACAACAGTAGCGGTAACAAGCCAATCAGCAGTGAGTATTCAGAGCGCATCTAGTCAGCGCTTCAGCGTTGAGCAGATAGGCGTTTAGCAGGGGAGCAACGGACTATCCCCAAATTATACCAAACACTTCCAAGTCAACTACTTTCTAAACATCACTATGAGCCCGTTGACCTTCTAGAAACAAAGCTCACTCGCAGTCCTGGCTTTAGGTGAAGGCTAGTTAGCTTTTAGCGTAACGTTAGCTCATTTTGCGGTGTGTGCGTGTGTGTGTGTGTTACGGACAGTGTTGAGGTGTGTTGAAGCAGCAAAAAAGGACATTATGTTAAATGAAGAGTTTGTCTCTGATAGTGTATAAAATAATGTAAGTGCATCATAAAGCCAACATGAACTCCATGGTGTTCAGGGATGAATAGTCTCTCCTATTGCTATTGTACTATTTTTCAGCTATAGTTACATGAATCATTAGTAAAGTAGCAGCCTAGTTTTGAATGGCAGGGTCCCTGCTATCACATGTTGATACAAATATAACATTTACATAATAAAAAAATCAACTACAGGCTTCCCCAATGCTTTAATAAATTAAGCATGATGAGTTGACTTGAAAATGTTTAATGTTACACTTTTTATACGTAGAAGAAAAGTTGTGTCATTTTATGTCATCAAAGCAACAATTTGAAGCAGTTTAATGTGGATTAACGTGGGCAGAATTATTATAGTGTTCCCAATGTTAAAAGCATCAAGCCATTGTTTACAAATTTGGTAAATAAATAACCCAAAAACGTATATTTTGTTGTTTTCTTACTGTACCGAAAATGAACCGAACCGTGACCTCTAAACCGAGGTACGTACCGAACCAAAATTTTTGTGTACCGTTACAGCCATAATATATATACATACTATATGTATGTAAATGTAATTATGTGTATATACAGTACAGGCCAAAAGTTTGGACACACTTTCTCATTCAATGGGTTTTCTTTATTTTCATGACTATTTACATTGTAGATTGTCACTGAAGGCATCAAAACTATGAATGAACACGTGGAGTTATGTACTTAACAAAAAAAAAAAGTGCAATAAAATAGCCATCCTTTGCACCGATTACAGTTTAGCACATTCTTGGCATTCTCTCGATGAGCTTGTAGAGGTAGTCGCCTGAAAAGGTTTTCACTTCACAGGTGTCATAGTTTTGATGCCTTCAGTGACAATCTACACTGTAAATAGTCATGGAAATGAACACAACACATTGAAATGAGGTGTGTCCAAACTTTTGGCCTGTATTGTAGATATAAACATACACATACTTTCAATCAATCAATGTTCATTTATATAGCTCTAAATCACCAGTGTCTCAAAGGGTTGCACAACCACATCAATGCGCGGTACAGAGCCCACATAAGGGCAAGGAAAAACTCACCCCAGTGGGACGTCGATGTGAATGATTATGAGAAACCTTGGAGAGGACCGCATATGTGGGCAACCCCCCACCTCCTCTAGAGGAGACTGAAAGCAATGGACGTCGAGTGGGTCTAACATAATATTGTGAAAGTCCAGTCCATAGTGGATCTAACATAATAGTGAGAGTCCAATTTTACACATCCATATTCTACCACTTTTCCCTTTTGGGGTTGCTGGAGCCTATCTCAGCTGCATTCGGACACATATATACACACATATACATACATAAGCATATATATATATATATATATATATATATATATATATATATATACATATACACATATATATATACATATATATATACATATATATATATATATACATATATATATATATACATATATATATATACATATATATATACATATATACATATATATACATATATATATATATACATATATATATATATACATAAATATATATACATATATACATACAAAGACATATATATATACATATATACATATATATACATATATACATACATATGTATAGATATATACATATACATACATATATATATATATAGATATATACATATACATACATATATATATATATAGATATATACATATACATACATACACACACATATATATATATATATATATACAGTATTTCGTTGAATAGCCGCCGGGCATGTAATATGCGCCTGCCTTGAATTACTGCCGGGTCAAACTCGCTCCCCAAATTTATTAGCGCATGCTTACCTTTACCGCCGGGTCAAAGTCGTGACGTCACGAGTGACACTTCCCCTGTCGTCATTTCCAAAATGGCAGAGTCTTATTTTTTGCTTTTACTATATGTAAACCAGGGGTCTTGTTCCACAGCTATACAGATCATATATGCGCCACACTCTGGGAACCCACACTATACACATTTCTGGAGAACATTGGCTTTGTAACACATTATAAACGCAACAAAGGAATTACCCAGAATTCCAATGCATCCATGACTCTTGACTATATTATACACCCCGCTAGCACCAAACCCCGCCACCCCCCCTCTCCGTGCACCGGTTGAGGTGGGCAGGGTTGGGGGCCCGTGTATAATATAGCCAAGAGTCATGGATGCATTGGAATTCTGGGTAATTCTTATGTTGCGTTTATAATGTGTTACAGAGCCAATGTTCTCCAGAAATGTGTTTGATGTGGGTTCACAGAGTGTGGCGCATATTAGTAAGAGTGTTAAAGTTGTTTATATCACAACCATCAGTATGCATTGCGATCTCATATGAGAAACAGCGATATGCATGCGTCCGACAGGCACGTAGATAACATGGTGTAAAAGTGGGCGTGATGACATGTTGTAGAGCAGTGGTCGCCAACCACCGGGCCGCGGCCGCAGAATATATATATTTTTTTTTAATATCACACTCAATGTTTTACTGCATGCCATTGGTAAGTGGAGGGGTGAGAAGAGGTTTTAAAATTATTAGCGCCTGCTCACTTTTACCGCATGCCTTGAATAAGCGCAGGAGTGAGAAGAGGTTTTGAATTAATTAGCGCCCAGGCGGCTATTCAAGGAAATACCGTATACACATTAGGGCTGCAACAACTAATCGATTGAATCGATTAAAATCGATTGTAAAAATAGTTGCCAATTAATTTATTCATCGATTTGTTAAATGTATGCAATGTGCATGCGCTGAGGCTTTTTTTTTTCTTTCCTTTCTTTCTTAAACCTTTATTTATAAACTGCAACATTTACAAACATCTGTGAAACAATAATCAAAATAAGTACAAAAACAGTACAAAACAACGCCAGGGCGGCGCTGGGGCGACGTCTCATGAGGTGGCAGTGAGCCAGCCAATGATGTGTCATGTGCAGCTCACGTGACCACGCAGTCTCATTTGCTTGGAAACATTGGGAAAATGGCGGGAAACAGTACTGATAGTTCGGCGCAGGAACAGCTGGAGGTTAATGCTGCATTGGAGAAAAGTGTACTACCTAAGTCGTCAAAAGTGTGGGAATACTTCACTTTAAACACTGCAAAGAAGTGGTGGTGTATTTAGATAGATAGATGGATAGATAGATAGATAGATAGATAGATAGATAGATAGATAGATAGATAGATAGATAGATAGATAGATAGATAGATAGATAGATAGATAGATAGATAGATAGATAGATAGATAGATAGATAGATAGATAGATAGATAGATAGATAGATAGATAGATAGATAGAAACAAGCCAGCATTAGGGACTTTGTCCAAAGGAAGGTCTGCACACCACAGCAAGCGGCATAATTGACTGATAGTGTCCTAACTATGTTGGTAACTGATATGAGGCTACCATAAATGGTGGAGGATGACTGTTTCAGAAAAATGATTTACGTCCTCAACCCTGGTTACCGTCTTCCATCGAGGACACATTTTACGAAACTGATGGAGAGGAAGTACGAGCAGACATTTCAAGTAGTGAAGACTGACATTTAAGCCACCCAGGGCAAAATTGCTCCGACCACTGATGTGTGGACAAGTGTAGCCACGGAAGCCTACCTTGGCATTAAATGCCACTACATTGGAGACGAATGGAACATGAAGTCAGTCTGCCTTACCACCACGCCAGTAGAGGAAAGACATTCAGCATCCAACATTGCAGAATGGTTGGAATAGGTTTGAAATTCCCCTAAGCAAAATTATTGCTATTGTGCATGACAATGGTGCACTTTATTTAAAAAAAATATTTTTCTAACACTTGCCGTGTTTTATTTGGCAAGTCGAAAGGACATGGTGCCAGTATGCATTTTTTTTTGGGATAAATTATTGGAAAGGATAGAAATATAGTTTGTCTCTTTTATCGATTAATCGAAGTAATCGACAGATTAATCGATTATCAAATTAATCGTTATTTGGAGCCCTACTATACAAACAGATAAATACTGATAAATATATATACATATAAATATACAGTAGGGCTAAAAAGTATTTAGTCAGCCACCGATTGTGCAAGTTCTCCCACTTAAAATGATGACAGAGGTCTGTAATTTTCATCATAGGTACACTTCAACTGTGAGAGACAGAATGTGGGAAAAAAAATCCAGGAATTCAAATTGTAGGAATTTTAAATAATTTATTTGTAAATTATGGTAGAAAATAAGTATTTGGTCAACCATTCAAAGCTCTCACTGATGGAAGGAGGTTTTGGCTCAAAATCTCACGATACATGGCCCCATTCATTCTTTCCTTAACACGGATCAATTGTCCTGTCCCCTCAGCAGAAAAACAGCCCCAAAGCATGATTTTCCACCCTCATGCTTCACAGTAGGTGTGGTGTTCTTGGGATGCAACTCAGTATTCTTCTTCCTCCAAACACGACGAGTTGAGTTTATACCAGAAAGTTATATTTTGGTTTCTTCTGACCACATGACATTCTCCCAATCCTCTGCTGTATCATCCATGTATCCATTTTGGTATAAACTCAACTCGTCGTGTTTGGAGGAAGAAGAATACTGAGTTGCATCCCAAGAACACCATGCCTACTGTGAAGTATGGGGGTGGAAACATCATGCTTTGGGGCTGTTTTTCTGCTAAGGGGACAGGACGATTGATCCGTGTTAAGGAAAGAATGAATGGGGCCATGTATCGTGAGATTTTGAGCCATCAGTGAGAGCTTTGAATGGTTGACCAAATACTTATTTTCCAACATCATTTACAAATAAAATCTTTAAAATTCCTACAATGTGAATTCCTGGATTTTTTTTTCACATTCTGTCTCTCACAGTTGAAGTGTACCTATGATGAAAATTACAGACCTCTGTCATCATTTTAAGTGGGAGAACTTGCACAATCGGTGGCTGACTAAATACTTTTTTGCCACACTGTATATAAGTACATACATATATACCTACACACCCACACGTTACGTACACCACAAGGAAGTATTTTAGAAGTAGATAAAAATCCCAACACGACCCCTAAATCATACAGTACTTGGGTCATTGCCAACATTGTCAAGTGTATTTGCAAGTGTGTATTTGCAGGCTTCTTCAGCGTGTTGCGAGTACTCAGTGTGAGGTAAGAGATGAGCAGCGCGCTGATGAAGGTGAGTGCTCGCTGGCGTGGGCGTGAAGGTTAGCACGGACGTGACATCATCCGCCTCAAAGTCCACGTGGGAGGACTGGGAAGGTCGGCATGAGACGATGAGATGAGGAGGTGAAGGAGGAGGAGAGTTGCAGGGAAAGGAGGTGGTGGAGGTGAGGAAGTGATCAGAGAGGTCCGCAGAGAGCCCCAGCAGCTCAGTGCGGGTTTTTAGCTGAGACGGGAACATCATCAAGGCTATCAAAGAACGCCAGATGCCACTGGTGTTTAGCGCCAGCGGCGAGAAGGCTCACACCGACCTGACACGACACAAGCTTCTTCGGCGGAAAAAAAAACAAAAAACTGCCGAGTCAGCATTTGACACCACGGGGACCAACGTCAGGCAAGAAGACGTCCTCCAAGAACACGGGTGGGCGTGTCCAAGCATACTGACGTGGCACCGTCGCCATGGTTACCACTCAAACAACCCTGGACCGCCTCCAGGAGTCAAGACGTCTTTTGCGTGTGTAAAAGGACCATGAAGGTCAGGGGTGTCCAAAGTGTGAAGTGAAGTGAATTATATTTATATAGCGCTTTTTCTCTAGTGACTCAAAGCGCTTTACATAGTGACACCCAATATCTAAGTTACATTTAAACCAGTGTGGGTGGCACTGGGAGCAGGTGGGTAAAGTGTCTTGCCCAAGGGCACAACGGCAGTGACTAGGATGGCGGAAGCGGGAATCGAACCTGCAACCCTCCAGTTGCTGGCACGGCCGGTCTATCAACCGAGCTAAACCGCCCCAAAGTGTGGCCCGGGGGGCTGTTTACGGCACGCAACAGGTTTTTCAGTGGCCCGCGACACTTTCTAAAGACGAAATAAGAACAATACACAAAAAAATCTAGACTACCATATTTCCTTGAATTGCCGCCGGGGCGTTAATTAATTTAAAACCTATTCTCACTCCGGCACTTACCAAAGGCATGCGGTAAAAGTAAGCATGCGCTAATTATTTTAAAACCTCTTCTCACTCCGGCACTTACCAAAGGTATGCAGTAAAAATTTGAGTGTGATGTAAGCTTGGACCTTAAATCTTACTGAATAGCTCCTAATCTTCTTCCCTTTATGCAATTTCAAATTACCGGTATTGAAATCAACCTCCTCCATTTTGAAAATGATGACAGGGGAAGTGTCACTCGTGACGTCACGAGTTTGACCAGGCGGTAATACTAAGCATGTGCTAATTATTTTGTGAATTATATTTTATATAGGGCTTTTCTCAAGTGACTCAAAGCGCTTTACATAGTGACACCCAATATCTAATTTACATTTAAAGCAGTGTGGGTGGCACTGGGAGCAGGTGGGTAAAGTGTCTTGCCCAAGGACACAGCGGCAGTAACTAGGATGGCAGAAGCGGGAATCGAACCTGCAACCCTCAAGTTGCTGGCACGGCCACTCTACCAACCGAGCTAAGCCGCCCCAATATAATTCACAAATTATTTTAAAATCTCTTCTCACTCCGGCACTTACCAAAGGTATGCAGTAAAAATTTGAGTGTGATGTAAGCTTGGACCTTAAATCCTACTGAATAGCTCTTAATCTTCTTCCCTTTATGCGATTTCAAATTACCGGTATTGAAATCAACCTCCTCCATTTTGAAAATGATGACAGGGCAAGTGTCACTTGTGACGTCACGAGTTTGACCAGGCGGTAATACTAAGCATGCGCTAATTATTTTGGGAAGCGAGTTTGACCCGACAATTCAAGGCAGGCGCGATCTATATATCCTGCAGCAATTCAAGGAAATACGGTATGCAATTTTGGGAAAAATTTTGTGTTAGTGCTGAAATGTGCAAGTCGAACTTTAATGCTAAAGTTAGCATGCTAACAGCTGGAATGCATCAAGTACCAAGATCAAAAACTTAGCATAGTAACGTTTACCCTGCTAACAGCCTGTAGTAAGAACAAAGTTGTATAACTGAGGTGTGTGGCTGCAAAATTAACTAAAAAAAATAGAATTCTGGCGCTAGCATGCTAACGTAAGCATTCTAACAGTTGATATTTGTCAAGTACCACGTTATATGAGTCTGAGATGTTCGGCAGCAAAATTGGCTGAAAAAGTTACCACGCTAGTCTTGGTGTACTGGAATGCTAACATTAGCATTGGAAGAGTTAGCATGTGACAAGTACCAAGCTTTGGAATAGTTAGCATGTGCCAAGTAGCAAGTTATGTGACTGACGTGGTTGGCTGTAAATCTGGCAAACAAATAGCATGCTAGAATGCCAAATGTTAGCAATTGTCAAGTACCAAGCAAGATGTGACTCTAAGGTAAAAAAAAAAAAAATGTTGGAATGCTAACAGTTAAAATGTGTGAAGAAACGCTGAAGACGTTGGCTGCAATTTTGGCGAATTTTTTTTTGCATGTAAGGTTGCTAGCATTAGCATTTGTCAAGTACCAAGAAGATAAGAGTCTAAGTGTGACGCTTGTGTGGCATTGTAATGCCGGATTGGTTCTTCCGGGGATGCGTCGAAGCGATGAACACAACAAGGTAAGTTATAAATGGATTTATTAAATAATAAAAGGCTAGGAACAAAAACACTGCTGTAAAGAGAAAGCAAACCAAAAACAGAAAAAACAGTTCCTCAGCATGTGAGCTGGAATCAACAAATGGCTTAGCGTAAAAGCTAGCGAGAATATACATACAAAGATGCAGGTCGAGAGTCGTCACTGTTGCGCGTGGGCAAATTAGGATCCGAGACTGAACAAAGAAAAGAGGAAAGCTTATATAGGGAGAAATCAAGGAGAACCAGGTGTGTAGAAAACGAGGAGCAGGTGAAATCAATGTGTAACCATGGTAACGGACTAAACAGGAAGTAAGTGGGTCAGAAGAGAATGAAACAAAGATGGAAAAATAAACATGTGAAGATCTGAGTCACAGATCGCAACAGTATTCCCCCCCCCAAAAAGACAGATTCCAGATGTCTCAAAGAAAACAAAAACAAATAAGAAACAACTTGAACCCCCTCCCCAAAAACAGAGTCCACAAACGAAGGGAGGGCGGAGGGAGGCCACGGTGGAGGGTCGCCAAGTCGTGTGTCCCCGAATCCACCGAGGACAAGTCAAGTGGCGGCGGCGGATGGAACGCCGCTGCCGAACAAGTTTTGGCGGGCGACCTCGAAAAGGCCACATTAGTGGCCGCCTCGCAGGATGAGGTGCCCGGCGAGGCGGACGACCCGGGCACGGCCACATCCGTGGCCGACATGGAGGAGGGAGTGTCTGGCGAGGAGGATGACCTCGCAGAGGCCACGCCCGTGGTCGACGTGGTGGACGACGCCTCAGCACCGAAATCCCAGCAGGCTTGGAAGCAGCAGACGAGGGTGCGGGGACTGCAGCCAAAGCAGGCCCGAGTGCAGCTGGCGAGGATGATGCGGGTGCTGCAGCCGCAGGAGTCGTCGGAGGCGGCCTGGGAGCCGCAGGAGTCGTCGGAGGCGGCCTGGGAGCCGCAGGAGTCGTCGGAGGCGGCCTGGGAGCCGCAGGAGTCGTCGGAGGCGGCCTGGGAGCCGCAGGAGTCGTCGGAGGCGGCCTGGGAGCCGCAGGAGTCGTCGGAGGCGGCCTGGGAGCCGCAGGAGTCGTGACTGGTGTGAGCTCCAGCCTCATCGTCGGCGCCGGTGTGGGCTCCAGCTTCTTCGTCGGCAGTGCTTGGCGGCGTGGGACTGGTACCGGCGCTTGTCGAGGAGCTGGCACTGGAGTGGGCTCCAGCCCTGTCGACACAGGTGAAGGTTCCAGCCCCGTCGTCGACGCTGGTGTGGGCTCCAGCCCCGTCGTCGACGCTGGTGTGGGCTCCAGCCCCGTCGTCGGCGGTGCTTGGCGGCGCGGAGCTGGTACCGGCGCTTGGCGGCGTGGAGCTGGTACCGGCGCTTGGCGGCGTGGAGCTGGTACTGGAGTAGGCTCCAGCTCTGGAGCTGGTACTGGAGTGGGCTCCAGGCTAAAGTCTGTAACTGGTATGAGAACCAGTTCTGGGTCGGAGGCTGGTGTGAGAACCAGGTGGGAGTCTAGTGCTGGCTTGAGAACCAGGCTAACATCAGTTTCTGGTGCGAGAACCAGACTACAGTTAAGTGCTGGTGTGAGAACCAAACTGGGAGAAATGCAGAACACCGGTGGTGGAGGATGTGCTTGAGGTAATGACCTCGCGAGTCTGAACACCGGTGGAGGAGGTCTACTTGGTCGTTGGGATTTGACCAGGGGCAACACAGGTGGAGGAGGTCTACAAGGCCGTTGAGACTTGGCCGGGGGAAACACAGGTGGAGGAGGTCTACGAGGAAGAGCTAAGCGGAATACAGGTGGCGGCGGCCTAGGAGGAGCTAGCGGTTTAACGGGCCGAAAAACAGGTAAGGGTGGCCTCATAGGAGGTTGCGGTTTGACAGTTTTAAGAAATGGTAGCGTCTGCGCTACCTCCGCAACACAGCTATAGGCCATAGCCCCCCCCTCCAGACGGGAATCCCAGACCCGTTCCCTGTGGTCAGGGACTGACCATAAGGGAGGGTGGTGGGAGGTTTGGAGGCGGGCAGACTCCTCCCCTCTATATTGTCCAGAGTGTCCCTTTGAAAAGGGAGAAAAAACCTTGGACTTGGGCTGGGAATGAGGTTTTACAGGTGGAGTTGAAGAAAAACTAGGTGACTGAGGTTGACTAGAATAATGAGAAAAAATATCCTGATAATTACGTATTTTATCATAAATGTTATTGGTATTCGAAAAAGGTTGGGAATGAAAAGTACTGTCCACAATATAAAAATCTTCTGAAAAAATGTCAACAACAGGGGGCGGTGTTGCGTCACCGGTGGGCGTACCCCAAATGTCGTGACTGCTAGAGTCAGGGGAAAAAAAACAAGCTGGATTACCGGTAGTGGAAGGTGAATCCTGGTCGGGGTGAATTTTGCTGTGTTCGTAGGAAGGATGAAGTGGTGCTGGATAATTACTGCCGTGCGGGGGACCTGTCCACTGGACCCCCCGCCTCTTCGGGGCAGCGCGAACGGCTTCGGAGGGGACTTCAGGCCCACAGTCAAGTCTTTCCTGCTCCCAAGCCACGAGCTCCAACCACAAACCCAAGTCGAAGGGTTCCTCCCGTGGTTTCGACGCGGAAAAACATTTTGATGCTCGGATCCTACTGTGACGCTTGTGTGGCATTGTAATGCCGGATTGGTTCTTCCGGGGATGCGTCGAAGCGATGAACACAACAAGGTAAGTTATAAATGGATTTATTAAATAATAAAAGGCTAGGAACAAAAACACTGCTGTAAAGAGAAAGCAAACCAAAAACAGAAAAAACAGTTCCTCAGCATGTGAGCTGGAATCAACAAATGGCTTAGCGTAAAAGCTAGCGAGAATATACATACAAAGATGCAGGTCGAGAGTCGTCACTGTTGCGCGTGGGCAAATTAGGATCCGAGACTGAACAAAGAAAAGAGGAAAGCTTATATAGGGAGAAATCAAGGAGAACCAGGTGTGTAGAAAACGAGGAGCAGGTGAAATCAATGTGTAACCATGGTAACGGACTAAACAGGAAGTAAGTGGGTCAGAAGAGAATGAAACAAAGATGGAAAAATAAACATGTGAAGATCTGAGTCACAGATCGCAACACTAAGGTGTTCGGCTGTAAATTATTAGCAACATTAGCATTTGTCAAGTACCAAGGTATAGGAGTATGAGGTGTTCAGCTGCAAAATTGGCTAAAAAGGTGTTAATATACTAGAATGCTAACATTAGCATTTGTCAAGTACCAAGATATGTGACTCTAAGGTAAAAAAAAAATTGAAAATGCTGGGATGCTAACAGTTAACATGTGTGAGGTGACGCTGAAGACGTTGGCTACAAATTCGGCAAAAAAATCTTTGCATGTAAAGTTGCTAGCATTAGCATTTGTCAAGTACCAAGAAGATAAGAGTCTAAGGTGTTCGGCTGTAAATTATTAGCAACATTAGCATTTGTCAAGTACCAAGTTATAGGAGTGTGAGGTGTTCAGCTGCAAAATTGGCTAAAAAGGTGTTAATATACTAGAATGCTAACATTAGCATGTGTCAAGTACCAATTATATGACTCTGAGGTGTTTTGCTGCAAAATTGGAAAATTAAACTAGCATGCTATAATTATAAAGTTAGCGTTTGTCAAGTTCAAAGTTATGTGAGTCTAAGGTGTTCGGCTGCAAAATTGGCCAAAAAAGTTAGCGTGCTATGTTAGTATACTAGAATGTTAATGTTACCATGTGTCAAGTGCCAAGTTATGTGACTCTAAAGTAGTTGGCTGTAAATTTGGCAAAACAAATTAGCATGCTAGAATGCTAACGTTAACATTTGTCAAGTACCAATTATATCACTGAGGTGTTTGGCTGCAAAATTGGCAAAAAAAAAGTTAGCATGCTAATGCTACATTGCCTATGTCAGCATTGTAACAGTTTGCATCTGTCAAGTACTAAGTTATGTGACTTCTAGGTAGTTGGCTGTAAATTTTGAAAAATAAATGTTGCATGCTAGAACGACAACATTAGCATTTCTCAAGTACCAAGTTAAAGGAGAATGAGGGCTTCAGCCACAGAATTTGCTAAAAAGGTGTTAGAATACCAAAATGCTAATGTTAGCATTTGTCAAGCACCAAGTTATGAGTGTTTTGCTGCAAAACTGGCTAAAAAAGTTAGCGTGCTAATGTTAGTATACTAGAATGTTAACGTTAGCATGTGTCAAGTGCCAAGTTATGTCACTCTAAAGTGGTTGAATGTAAATTTGGAAAAACAAATAAGCATGCTAGAATGCTAACGTTAACATTTGTCAAGTACCAATTATATGACTCTGAGGTATTCGGCTGCAAAATCGGCAAAAAAAAAAAAGGTAGCATGCTAATGCGACAATGCCTATGTTAGTATTCTAACAGTTTGCATGTGTCAAGTACGAAGTTATGTGACTTCTAGGTGGTTGGCTGTAAATTTGGCAAAAAAAAAAAATGTTGCATGCTAGAACGCCAACATTAGCATTTGTCAAGTACCAAGTTATAGAAGAATGAGGTCTTCAGCCGCAGAAATTGCTAAAAAGGTGTTAAATTATTAAAAGGCTAACGTTAGCATTTTGCAAGCACCAAGTTATGAGTGTTTGGATGCAAAACTGGCTAAAAAGGTGTTAATATGCTAGAATGCTAACATTAGCATTTGTCAAGCACCAAGTTATGAGTGTCTGGCTGCAAAACTGGCTAAAAAAGTTAGCATGCTAATGTAAGTAATGCTGCTTGAGCCTGAGCCAATCAGTGGCCAGGATACACAAAGCTGAGATATGGATGCTGTGTTTAGATAATTTAGCATATATTGATCGACCTACTTTGTATTTGTTTTAACATTTTTTATGTACAAAAAGTATTAAAAGAAAGGTCGCCGCATCAATAAATCTTTATTTAAGCGGCCCTCGCTGGAAGCGGTTTGGACACCTTTGATGTATCTTTAAAGGCCTACTGAAATGAGATTTTCTTAATTAAACGGGAATAGCAGGTCCATTCTGTGTGTCATACTTGATCATTTCGCGATGCTGCCATATTTTTGCTGAAAGGATTTAGTAGAGGACATCAACGATAAAGTTTGCAACTTTTGGTTGCTAATAAAAAAGCCTTGCCTTTACCGGAAGTGGCAGACGATGTGCGCGTGACGTCACGGGTTGTGGAGCTCCTCACATCCTCACATTGTTTATAATCATAGCCCCCAGCAGCAAGAGCTATTCAGACCGAGAAAGCGACAATTTCCCCCTTAATTTGAGCGAGGATGAAAGATTTGTGGATGAGGAAAGTTAGAGTGAGGCACTAAAAAAAAAAAAAAGGGACGGCTTCGGTAGTGGTAGCATTTCAGATGTAATTAGACACCTTTACTAGGATAATTCTGGAAAATCTCTTATCTGCTTATTGTTTTAATAGTGTTTTAGTGAGATTCTAAAGTCACACCTGAAAGTCGGATTGCTGCGGTGAACGCCAGTGTCTCAGAGAGAAGCCAACAGAGGAGCCAAGATCACAGCTGCCTTTTTGACAGCTACATGAGGAGGTCCCGTAATCCACTGAAGTCTCCGGTAAGAGCTGACTTAATATCACAATTTTCCCATCCAAATGCTTGCTGGTTGACGTAGAGAAACATGTTCGTTTGACCCCTCTGTGAAAAAGCTTCACAACAAAGAAACACCGGCTGTGTCTCGGTGCTAAAGGCAGCTGCAACCCACCAACAGCATTCTTATTTATAGTCTCCATTATTAATTGAACGAATTGCAAAAGATTCAGCAACACAGATGACCAAAATACTGTGTAATTATGCGATGAAAAGAGATGACTTTTTAGCCGACTACAACCCGAGACGTCACGCTCACGTGTTATCATTCCGCGACGTTTCCAACAAGAAACTCCGCGGGAAATTTAAAATTGTAATTTAGTAAACTAAAAAGGACGTATTGGCATGTGTTGCAATGTTAATAATTCATAATTGATGTATAAACTATCAGACTGCGTGGTCGCTAGTAGTGGGTTTCAGTAGGCCTTTAACGCTGAAGGATACGCCCCTTTTTTGAAGCCCCGCCCCCGATACCGCAACAATAATAAATGACCATTGATACTTAAAAAAAAAAAAAAAACTCACAAAGAGCCAAAGTGGGGCTTTTTGTCAGGGAAGCAGGCAGAAAATGACTCAGACGTTTAAAGCGCGTTGACGCAGGAAGTGGATGGATGGCGTGTGGGGGCGGGGTCAGTGGTAATCGCAGCGCCAGCAAAGAGAGCGGAAAAAAAAAAAACACTTTACATGTTGACATCGCTTCTTCAACATCAAAAAACCAAAAAAGTTTACAGTTATTTTTACGTTAGCAGGGAAAGCGTGGCGAGGGGGGGAAGAAGCGAGGATGCAATAGCGCCATCATTCAAGCCCCCGCCAGGCAGCTTGGCGTCAACAAGGAGCGCCTCCAAACAAAGGAAAGGAGGCAGGAAGTGACAGAGCGAGGCGACGGTGGATTTGAAAAAAAAAAAAAAAAAAAAACACAGATAAGCGAGTCAAAGGAGCGACGGGAAGTGTGGATTCTGGGGCTTCTTCTTCTCCCCGAGAGGCAGAGAAGCAGCTCGGAGACGCAGGTGTCAGAGGATGGCAGCAACAAGACCAGGGACGACGCTTATTAGGGCGGCCATCTTGCCGCCAAGAGCAGCAAAAAGATACATTGTCATCGTTTGTTGCACAAACATCTTCCTCCCCACTGACAACACCTCTTTACCCGGAAATATCATCATTAAACACCTTCTCCTTAGCAGGAAACATCATCATACAACACTTTCTTTACCAGGAAACATCATCATAACACATATGTTACCAGGAAATGTAGTGGAATTTCTGACTTTTATACCATGTTTTGTGTCTGTTGAAGTCCTGAAAGAAAATCTGTCAAAAAGCCTTAAGAGGTCTGCTCTTTTCTTTTTTATTCCTATTCAGAACCAAAGGAGCATAGTAGGGGAAAGTTGAATGTGTGTTCGCTCTAACCATTCTAAAAAATGTTTGGACTGTTTGTGCACGGTTGTTGTGGAGCAAGCAGTTGCAAAACAACGAGACCTTGACACATGAGGGAAACATAAAAAGCCAGGAGACCAATATTTTATATGATTTGCATGATTCTAGATCACTTTGTCCTGTTTGCATTGGCAATTCAATCCAACTTGTACTTTTTGATTTTGGGTAAATAAAACTTTTGTACAAAATCCACTTTGTTACTGTTTAAGTTCCGGACCATTCAACCACAGAAACATTATTAAACCACACATGTTACAGGAAACATTATCATAACACGTATGTTACCAGGAAGCTTTTACTTCATATGTTACATGTAAACATCATACTTCATACTTTACCAGGAAACAATATACTCATACGTTACCAGGAGACATCATCATAATGGTAACACGCGTTACCAGGAAGCATGATCTAACCACATATGTTACCAGGAAGCATGATATAACCACATGTTACCAGGAAACATTGTCATACCACATATGTTACTAGAAAGCATTATCATACCTCATATGTTACCAGGAAACATTATCATACCTCATATGTTACCAGGAAACATTATCATACCTCAAATGTTAACAGGAAATATCATCATACAACATATGTTACCAGGAAATATTATCCAACCACATTTTACCCGGAAATATTAGTATATCACATATGTTACCAGGAAACAGAACCTCATATGTTACCAGGAAACATTATCATACCATATAAGTTACCAGGAAACATCATACAACACGTTACCAGGAAACATCATACAACACGTTACCAGGAAACAGTATCATACCACATATGTTACCAAGAAACATCATACCTCATATGTTAACAGGAAACATTATCATACCACACATTACCAGGAAATATTATCATACCACATGTTATCAGGAAACATCATACAACACGTTACCAGGAAACAGTATCATACCACATATGTTACCGGGAAACATTATCATACCACATTCGTTACCAGAAAACATTATACCTCATATGTTACCAGGAAACATCATACAACACGTTACAAGGAAACATTATCATACCATATATTTGATCTCAGAAAACATACCACACGTTACCAGGAAACATTATCATACCACATATGTTATCAGGAAACTTCATACAACACGATACCATAAAACAGTATCATACCACATATCTTACCTGGAAACATTTAACCACGTTTTACCAGGAAATATTAGTATACCATATATGCTACCAGGAAGCATTATCCTACCACATATGTTACCAGGAAATACCATACCTCATATGTTACCAGGAAATATACCACACCTTACCAGGAAACAATATCATACCATATATGTTACCAGGAAACATTATCATACCACATATGTTGCCAGGAAACATTATCATACCACATATGTTGCCAGGTGACATCATACAACACGTTACCAGTAAACATGATCATACCACATATACTACCAGGAAGCATTATCATACCTCGTATGTTAACAGGAAACATAATTTCAACACACCTAGTGTGTGTGATAATCATTAATTTTAATCATGCCTCATAAGTTACCAGGAAACTTAATCATACCATACGTTACCAGGAAACATTATCATACCATAAATGTTACCAGAAAACATCACACCACATATGTTAACAGGAAACATCATACAACACGTTACCAGAAAGCATCATCATACCACACGTTACCAGGAAACATCACACCACATATGTTAACAGGAAACATCATACAACACGTTACCAGAAAGCATCATCATGCCACACATTACCAGGAAACATCATCATCACACATATGCTACCAGGAAACATCATCATCGTACATACATTACGAGGAAACATCGTACCACCACACATTACCAGGAAACATTATCATCCCACATACGTTAGCAGGAGACATCAACATAAAGTATAAGTTACTAGGAAACATACTTCATACGTTACCAGGAAAAATTATCATCCCACATATGTTACCAGGAAACATCATCATCCCACATACGTTACCAAGAGACATCATCATAACACGTGTTACCAGGAGACATTATCATAACACGTTACCAGGAAACATTCTACTTCATACGTTGCCAGGAAAAACTATACTTTATACGTTACCAGGAAACATCATCATAACACATTACCAGGAAACATTATACGTTACCAGGAAACATCATCATTACACATTACCAGAAAACATTATACTTCATACGTTACAAGGAAACATCATCATAACACATATGTTACCAGGAAATATTATACTTAAGTTACCAGAAAACAACATCATAACACACGTTACCAGCAAAAATACTTCATACGTTCCCAGGAAACATCATCATAACACATATGTTACCAGGAAACATACTACATAGGTTACTAGGAAACACTTACGTTGCCAGGAAACACTATACTTCATACGTTACCAGGAAACATCATCCTAACACATATGTTACCAGGAAACATTATGCCTCATACATTACCAGGAAACATAATCCTAACACATGTTACCAGAAAACATTATACTTCATACGTTACCAGGAAACATCATAACACATATGTTACCAGGAAACATACTATATAGGTTACCAGAAAACATTATAACACTTACGTTGCCAGGAAACAATATACTTCATACGTTACCAGGAAACATCATCATAACACATATGTTACCAGGAAACGTTATGCCTCATACGTTACCAGGAAACATCATCCTAACACATGTTACCAGAAAACATTATATTTCATACATTACCAGGAAACATCATCCTAACACGTTACCAGAAAACATTATACTTCATACGTTACCAGGAAACATCATCGTAACATTTATGTTACCAGGAAACATTATACTTCATAGGTTACCAGAAAACATAATCATAACATATATGTTACCAGGAAACACTATACTCCATAGGTTACCAGAAAACATCATCATAACACGTTACCAGGAAACATAATCATAACACATATGTTACCAGGAAACATACTACATAGGTTAACAGGAAACATCACCATAACATATGTTACCAGAAAACATTATACTTCATACGTTACCAGGAAACATCATCCTAACACATACGTTACCAGAAAACATTACACTTCATACGTTACCAGGAAACGTCATCATAACACATATGTTACCAGAAAACATTATACTTCATACGTTACCAGGAAATATCATCATAACACATGTTACCAGAAAACATTATACTTCATACGTTACCAGGAAACATCATCATAACACATATGTTACCAGGAAACATACTACATAGGTTACCAGGAAACATTATAACACTTACGTTGCCAGGAAACACTATACTTCATACGTTACCAGGAAACATCATCATAACACACATGTTACCAGGAAATATTATACTTCATAAGTTACCAGAATACAACATCATAACACATGTTATCAGGAAACATACTTCATACTTTCCCAGAAAACATCATCATAACACGTTACCAGGAAACATACTACATAGGTTACCAGGCAACATTATAACACTTATGTTGCCAGGAAATACTATACTTCATACGTTACCAGGAAACATCATCATAACACGTTACCAGGAAACATTATGCCTCTTACGTTACCAGGAAACATCATCCTAACACATGTTACCAGAAAACATTGTACTTCATACGTTACCAGGAAACATCATCCTAACACATGTTACCAAAAAACATTATACTTCATACGTTACCAGGAAATATCATAACACGTTACCAGAAAACATTATACTTCATACGTTACCAGGAAACATCATCATAACACGTGTTACCAGGAAATATTATACTTCATAGGTTACCAGAAAACAACATCATAAAAACATGTTACCAGGAAACATACTTCATAGGTTACCAGGAAACATTATAACACTTACGTTGCCAGGAAACACTATACTTCATATGTTACCAGGAAACATCATCATAACACACATGTTATCAGGAAACATTATACTTCATACGTTACCAGGAAACATCATCCTAACACATATATTACCAGAACACATTATACTTCATACGTTACCAGGAAACATCATCCTAACACATATATTACCAGAAAACATTATACTTCATATGTTACCAGGAAACATAATCATAACACATATGTTACCAGAAAACATTATACTTCATATGTTACCAGGAAACATCATCATAACATATGTGTTACAAGGAAACATTACACATCATAGGTTACCAGAAAACATCATAACACATGTTACCAGGAAACATCATCATAACACATATGTTACCAGGAAACATACTACATAGGTTAACAGGAAACATTATAACACGTATGTTACCAGGAAACATTACTTCATTGTTAACCAGGAAACATCATCATAACATGTATGTTACCAGGAAACATTACTTCATACGTTACAAGGAGACATCATCATACGACATGTGACCAGGAAACCTCATCATAGCAGACATTGAAGGGCAGCTTGGTTTACCAGGAAACATCATCATGAAAAGGACGTTGTCTACATGCACAACAGAGTGATAATATCTAAATACTGAATGTTATTACTAATATTTCACACAGATCGATAAGTGGTGCACCTCATGAATTGGGATTGGGGGCGGTCCCGTAGGTTGATTGACAGCGTGCACAAAGAGGGGGGCCTGGAGCTCACACAGCTCATTTGCATATGAAAACAAGCAAGTAAACGGTGATTAAGAGCCAATTAGCGCGGGCGAGGATGAGGAGTCAATTAAGAGACACACAGGCTGGTGAAGGTCGTGAGGCAGGCAGAGGAGGAGAACGCCGACAAAGGAGTCCAACATTTCCACGGACGGGAACGCCGTCTTCCTCTCGCCATCGTGCGCTCATGAATTATTCACGAGCGCCACGGCAGCTTTGAGGGAAGGGTCACGCCCACTGGGAGCGCGTTTCCTCACAAGCATCCTCTGAAGGGTGCAGGATGGCAACGTGGGCAGTCTGAGGTGCTTCTGAGCGCATAAGCATCACGTCTTCATAGGATGAATGAATGAATGAATGAAGATGCAACTTTGTATTCTGCATCCAACGCGCAGCAACAATCAACACGCAGGCTGAAGTATGCAGCTGCAACCGTGCAATGGTGGCCCCACAACACGCTTTGTCACACACAGCCGGTCTGGGTTAGTTTTGGCCTCATTGGGAGTTCAAATCCATGTTTTAACAAAAACAAAACTACATTAGTAGACTTCTACCACACTTGTACACTAGGGTTGCATTAAAAAAAAATCAATTCAGAATATTCAAAAATTGATTACAAAAAAAATTTCCTCCAAGTTGAGACATTCCAAATTTTACCGCAATACCATTTTAGTAGTTAGCAGAAAATAACATGAGTGGACGTTACACACTTTACGAGGACTGCACATGAACACATTAAAGCCACATTGCAATTCTTATTCATTACGATTCTAAATCGATTCATTACAATGAAAATTCTATACAAACTATAAATATATATACACACACAAACTATATATATATATATATATATATATATATATGCATACAGAATATACACATTTATACATATATACACATACTGTATATATATATATATACACATATACATACATTTGTAAATATACATGTATATACACACACACATATTATATATACATACATATATAGATACATATATATATATATATATAAATACATACATATATATATACATACATACATACATATATATATACATACATACATATATATACATACATATATAGATATATATGTATGTTGACCTTCTAGAAACTTAAACTGCAGCTCAGCTCGCTCACAGTATAGGCTTGAGGTGAAGGCTCATTTTGCTGAGTGTGTGTGTGCGTGCGTGCGTGTGTGTGTGTTAGGGGCAGCAAAGCCCTGTCTGTCTGTTATTTCATTGAATTCCATTGTGTTTAGGGATGAATAGTCTCTCCTATTGCAATTGTACTATTTTTCAGCTATAGTTACATGAGTCATTAGTAATGTAGCAGCCTAGTTTTGAATAGCAGGGTCCCTGCTATCACATGTTGATAAAAATACAACATTTACATAATAAAAGTCAACTACAGGCTTCCCAAATGCTGTAATAAATTAAGCATGATGAGTTGACATTAAACAGTTTCAATGGAAACTGTTTAATGTTGCACTTTTTATATGTAGAAGAAAGGTTTTTTTTATTTTATTTAATCAAAGCAACAACTTGAGGCAGTTTAATGTGGATTAACATGGGCAGAATTATTATAGTGTTCCCAATGTTAAAAGGATAAAGCCTTTGTTTACAAATTTGGTAAATAAATAACCAAAAAAATGTATATTTTGTTATTTTCTTACTGTACTGAAAATGAACCGAACCGTGACCTCTAAACCGAGGTACGTACCAAACCAAAATTTTTGTGTACCGTTACACCCCTAATATATATATATATATATACAGTATATATATATATATATATATATATATATATATATATATATATACACACACACACACACATTTATTGACATACATACATGTACACATATTTGTACATACACATACATACATACATACATATATATTTTTATATATAAATATATCGATACATACATATATATATTTTTTAAATGGATATATTTTTTGAAGTAAATTTGAGGCATTGTGAGTTAGAATCCATGTTTTAATGCAATACCATTTTAGCAGTTAGAAAGGAACAACATGAGTAGATTTTACTACACTTTTTCACTAGGAGTGCACAAAAAATATAAAAAATTTAAAAACAATTTTATTGATTTTTGATTATTTTGAATTGATTTAAAAACGGTATGAATAAGAACCGGAATTTGGATGTGAATAGACTTTTTTGTCCACCCTCGATCAAAAGGTGCAGTAGAACTCTATTAATTTTTAAAACTGGTAAAATAACAGTGGATTAAAATATGGATTCTAACTCACAATGTCTCAACTTGGATGAATCTTTTCCTAAACGTGGTCCAAGTTCAAGTCTGCACACACAAGCATTAACAATGAGAGACTATTTGCCGTGCCCTGACACAAATGTGTGTTTCTATGGGTTATTATTGTTATTAAGAAGAGGTTTTGGATTGGGGAGTTAGAGAAACAGAAAATGGATTTTGTTCCAGTGTGTGTTCCAAAAATGGACCAAAAGGACGAGCGCCGGCTTCCTGCTGTGCCAAAGCCTGCAACTCTGCGTGAGCGTCCATAAATTGTCCTCCAGGAGACGAGAGTTCACCTCTGGATGAGAAGCTCCAGCAGACATCTTCAAGTCTATTAGCATTCCAAAGGGAGGAGGGGGCGGGGTTTATGTGTTGTACCTGATTGGTCAACGCTGATGTTACTTTCACTTTTAACCTTGGAAGGATGTAGCATCTGCAAGCACACGCACATGCATGCAAACCAACACGTAAAATCTAGTTGTACACACAGACAAATGTAAAATGCAGTGGTACACACAGCAGTTCAGGGAAAATGTAAATGAACATACACAATAACACATATAAAATTTAGTTGTACATGTAGTTGTACATGCACACACACGCACGCACAACCTAATACATGTATAATGTAGTTGTACACACATAAACATGTGTATTTTGTAGATGTACACACGCCAACACATGTACAATGTACAATCCCCGTTTCCATATGAGTTAGATGTAAATATAAACGGAATACAATGATTTGCAAATCCTTTTCAACCCATATTCAGTTGAATGCACTACAAAGACAACGTATTTGATGTTCAAACTCATAAACTTTGTTGTTTTTTTGCAAATAATTAACACGTGCTAAAGTAGTTGGGAAAGGGCATGTTCGCCACTGTGTTACATCACCTTTTCTTTTAACAACACTCAATAAATGTTTGGGAACTGAGGAAACTAATTGTTGAAGCTTTGAAAGTGGAATTCTTTCTCATTCTTGTTTTATGTAGAGCTTCAGTCGTTCAACAGTCCGGGGTCTCCGCTGTCGTGTTTTACGCTTCATAATGCGCCACAAATTTTTGATGGGAGACAGGTCTGGACTGCAGGCGGCCCATGAAAGTACCCACACTCTTTTATTACAAAACCACGCTGTTGTAACACGTGGCTTGGCATTGTCCTGCTGAAATAAGCAGGGGCGTCCATGATAATGTTGCTTGGATGACAACATATGTTGCTCCAAAACCTGTATGGACCTTTCAGCATTAATGGTGCCTTCACAGATGTGTAAGTTACCCATGCCTTGGGCACTAATGCACCCCCATACCATCACAGATGCTGGCTTTTGAACTTTGCGCCTATAACAATCGGGATGGTTATTTTCGTCTTTGTTCTGGAGGACACCACGTCCACAGTTTCCAAATACAATTTGAGATGTGGACTCGTCAGACCACAGAACACTTTTCCACTTTGCATCAGTCCATCTTAGATGAGCTCGGGCCGAGCGAAGCCAGCGGCGTTCATTGGTGTTGTTGATAAATGGGTTTGGCTTTGCATAGTAGAGTTTTAACTTGCACTTACAGATGTAGCGACCAACTTTATTTACTGAAAGTGGTTTTATGAAGTGTTCCTGAGCCCATGTGGGGATATCCTTTACACACTGATGTCGGTTTTTGATGGAGTACCGCCTGAGGGATCAAAAGTCCGTAATATCATCGCTTACGTGCAGTGATTTCTCAAGATTCTCTGAACCTTTTGATGATTTTACGGACCGTCGATGGTACAATCCCTAAATTCCTTGCAATAGCTCATTGAGAAATGTTTTAAAACTGTCCGACAATTTGCTTACAAAGTGGTGACCCTCGCCCATCCTTGTTTGTGAATTACTTAGCATTTCATGGAAGCTGCTTTTATACCCAATCATGGCGCCCACCTGTTCCCAATTAGCCTGCACACCTGTGGGATGTTCCAAATAAGTGTTTGATGAGCATTTCTCAATGTTATCAGTATTTATTGCCACCTTTCCCAACTTCTTTGTCACGTGTTGCTGGCATCAAATCCAAAAGTTAATTATTATTTGCAAAAGCAAAAATGTTTATCAGTTTGAACATCAAATATGTTGTCTTTGTAGCATATTCAACTGAATATGGGTTGAAAAGGATTTGCAAATCCTTGTATTCCGTTTACATTTACATCTAACACAATTTCCCAACTCATGTGGAAACAGGGTTTGTAATTGTACACACACACTCACTAACGTGTAAAATATAGTTGTACACTCCCTAACACATGTAAAGTGTAAAATGTAGTGGTACACTCATTAACACACATAAAATGTAGTTGTACACACATTTAACACGTGTAAAATGTAGTTGCACACATATTAACCCGAGTTAAATGTAGGTGTGCACACATTAACACGTGTAAAATGTACAAACCCCGTTTCCATATGAGTTGGGAAATTGTGTTAGATGTAAATATAAACAGAATACAATGATTTGCAAATCCTTTTCAACCCATATTCAGTTAAATATGCTACAAAGACAACATAATTGATGTTCAAACTGATAAACATTTTTTTTTTTTTTGCAAATAATCATTAACTTTAGAATTTGATGCCAGCAACATGTGACAAAGAAGTTGGGAAAGGTGGCAATAAATACTGATAAAGTTGAAAAATGCTCATCAAACACTTATTTGGAAAATCCCACAGGTGTGCAGGCTAATTGGGAACAGGTGGGTGCCATGATTGGGTATAAAAGCAGCTTCCCAAAAAATGCTCAGTCTTTCACAAGAAAGGATGGGGCGAGGTACACCCCTTTGTCCACAACTGCGTGAGCAAATAGTCAAACAGTTTAAGAACAACATTTCTCAAAGTGCAGTTGCAAGAAATGTAGGGATTTCAACATCTACGGTCCATAATATCATCAAAAGGTTCAGAGAATCTGGAGAAATCACTCCACGTAAGCGGCATGGCCGGAAACCAACCCAAAATGACCGTGACCTTCGATCCCTCAGACGGCACTGTATAAAAAACCGACATCCATCTCTAAAAGGATATCAGCACATGGGCTCAGGAACACTTCAGAAAACCACTGTCACTAAATACAGTTGGTCGCTACATCTGTAAGTGCAAGTTAAAGCTCTACTATGCAAAGCGAAAGCCATTTATCAACAACATCCAGAAACACCGCCGGCTTATCTGGGCCCAAGATCATCTAAGATGGACTGATGCAAAGTGGAAAAATTTTCTGTGGTCTGACGAGTCCACATTTTAAATTGTTTATGGAAATATTCGACATTGTGTCATCCGGACCAAAGGGGAAGCGAACCATTCAATCAATCAATCAATCAATGTTTATTTATATAGCCCTAAATCACAAATGTCACAAGGGACTGTACAAACCATTACGAATACGTCATCCTCGGAAGAACCCACAACCCCCATTCAGGCTGTTATCGACGCAAATTTCAAAAGCCAGCATCTGTGATGGTATGGGGGTGCATTAGTGCCCAAGGCATGGGTAACTTACACATCTGTGAAGGCACCATTAATGCTGAAAGGTACAAACAGGTTTTGGAACAACATATGCTGCCATCTAAGCGCCGTCTTTTTCATGGACGCCCCTGCTTATTTCAGCAAGACAATGCCAAGCCAAATTCAGCACGTGTTACAACGTGGCTTCGTAAAAAAAAAAAAAGAGTGCGGGTAATTTCCTGGCCCGCCTGCAGTCCAGACCTGTCTCCCATCAAAAATGTGTGTGACGTTATCAATCGTAAAATACGACTTCAGCTCTACACAAAATAAGAATGGGAAGGAATTCCACTTTCAAAGCTTCGACATATAGTTTCCTCAGTTCCCAAACATCTATTGAGTGTTGTTAAAAGAAAAGGTGATGTAACACAGTGGTGAACATGCCCTTTCCCAACTACTTTAGCACATGTTGCAGCCATGAAATTCTAAGTTAATTATTATTTGCAAAAAAAAATTAAGTTTATGAGTTTGAACATCAAATATCTTGTCTTTGTAGCATATTCAACTGAATATGGGTTGAAAATGATTTGCAAATCATTGTATTCTGTTTATATTTACATCTAACACAATTTCCCAACTCATATGGAAACAGGGTTTGTAGTTGTACGCACATTAACATGTAAAATGTAATTGTACCCACATTAAAAAGTGTAAAGTTTTGGTGTACACGTTGAGTCAAATGTAGTGTTATATGTAGTTTCTTTAACTGATGATTTCCTTCTTTAGATTGGAGGTGCCTGGAAACAAGCAATGGTACATCATGAGCACAGCACTGTTGACGTTCTAACAAGAAAGACCGGAACTTTCCATTGGCCGCTGTTTCAGTATTTAGCATTGACAGGAAGCCGGCGCCAATTAGCGCGGCACTTGGATTTTTCACGCAGCGTCACGTCACACATCAAGATGGCCGCCCGTTGACGATAGCCCCAATTTGCATGCCGCTTCTTTTTGCCGTCATCCCGTCCTTCCTGTCCTCCCCCGCCAATCAGTGCCACGGCGACTTAGCTACAGCGGTTGAAAGGCGGTCGGTAATGACGTTGCGGCGGCGCTGAAGCTTCCCAGAGCTGCTTGTTTCAGACGTAATTATGGTGGCGGCAAAGAAGAACACTTCGGAAAGAGCTTAAGCTCTACACGACGCCTCCACTGCCTTCTTACGGAAACAACAGTTGAGCGAGGGCTAAGCGTGGAAGGTGAAGAAGGCGGGGGGAGAAAGACGTGGCGAGGGAGGACGAGCACCGTGGTGTTGCCATGGCGTACGCACTCAGAAGAGCGAGCGTGAGTACATAAGTGCCACACTCAGCACCCTCAATAGCCGCCATGCTGGCGGCGTGGCGGAAGGGGAGGGGCCAACTGGAGTGGTCAATTCAACATTAAGAACGCGGGCGAGTTAAAGTGCAAAATGATAGTATTTTATTTGAAAGACAGCCGTCGGGTTTCACAAATGTCACAAGTGTGTCAAACTCAAGGCCCAGGAGCAAGATCTGGCCCGCCACTCATTTATTGTGGCCCACCAACACCTACAAAGAAATATGAGTCTATAATTGACCTTATGATTACTAAACATATTAGTATTTTACATTTTGACGGAAATTTGTTCCGCATGAAATTGCATACTTTTTTTACTTTATTAGTATCAAGTATTGCAACAAACATATCAAACCAAGGTTTTACCCATAAAGGCCTACTGAAATGAGATTTTCTTATTTGAACGGGGATAGCAGGTCCATTCTATGTGTCATACTTGATCATTTCGCGATATTGCCATGTTTTTGCTGAAAGGATTTAGTAGAGAACATCGACGATTAAGTTCACAACTTTTGGTCGCTAATAAAATAAGTCTTGCCTTTACCGGAAGTATGTGCGCGTGACGTCACTGGTGTGAGGGCTCCTCACATCCTCACATTGTTTACAATGTGAGCCTCCAGCAGCAAGAGCTATTCGGACCGAGAAAGCGACAATTTCCCCATTAATTTGAGCGAGGATGAAAGATTCATGGATGAGGAAATTTAAAAGTGACGGACTACAAAAAAAAAGGCGATTGCATTGCGAGCGATTCAGATGTTTTTAGACACATTTACTACGATAATTCTGGGAAATCCCTTATCTTTCTATTGTGTTGCTAGTGTTTTAGAGAGTTAAATAGTACCTGATAGTCGGAGGGGTGTGTCCACAGGTGTCTTGATGCCAATCTCTGAGGGAATTAGTTATGGCAGCTGCAGCACAACAGAAGCTCCGCTGATCTCCGGTAAGAGGCGACTTATTGCCACAATTTTCTCACCGAAAACTGCCGGTCGACATGTAGTCCTGAACCATGTTCGCTTGACCGCTCTGATCCATAGTAAAGCTTCACCTCCGGGAATTTTAAACAATGAAACACTGTGTGTTTGTGTGGCTAAAGGCTAAAGCTTCCCACCTCCATCTTTCTACTTTGACTTCTCCATTATTAATTGAACAAATTGCAAAAGATTCAGCAACACAGATGTCCAGAATAAAGTGTAATTGCGCGATTAAAAGAGACGACTTCTAGCCGCGCACGCGTCAACATACGCGTTATCATTCCGCGACGGTTTCGACAAGGAACTCCACGGTAAATTTAAAATTGCAATTTAGTAAACTAAAAAGGCCGTATTGGCATGTGTTGCAATGTTAATATTTCATCATTGATATATAAACTATCAGACTGCCTGGTCGGTAGTAGTGGGTTTCAGTAGGCCTTTAATGTAATTGTATGTGGCGCACAGTCACCTCATTTTTATTGCCACCACATCTTGAAAAAGAGTTTTTTGTTTTTTTTATACGTGAAAACAAATGGAAGTAATATTTGTTGTAGCCCCCAGAAAGAGAATCACAAAATCCGATGCTATTTTTAACTTTTATTGCCAAACAATAAACGGCATAATTCCGATAGGTTTCACCTCCTGTGGAAACACTCTGTTCTTCCCCGGACAGATGACAACACTTCCTTATTCTCCACCAAACCGCTTTCAGACATGAACGATGTGTTTGTCATCATTGAAAAAAATTATCAAATCAAAACCACACAAACATAAAACATTCCCACTAGCCGTGTATGTATATATATATATATATATATATATATATACCAATCAATCAATCAATCAATGTTTACTTATATAGCCCTAAATCACTAGTGTCTCAAAGGGCTGCACAAACCACTACGACATCCTCGGTAGGCCCACATAAGGGCAAGGAAAACTCACACCCAGTGGGACGTCGGTGACAATGATGACTATGAGAACCTTGGAGAGGAGGAAAGCAATGGATGTCGAGCGGGTCTAACATGATACTGTGAAAGTTCAATCCATAATGGATCCAACACAGTCGCAAGAGTCCAGTCCAAAGCGGATCCAACACAGCAGCGAGAGTCCCGTTCACAGCGGAGCCAGCAGGAAAACATCCCAAGCGGAGGCGGATCAGCAGCGCAGAGATGTCCCCATATATATACATATATGTGTTAAGGGTGTAACGGTACGTGTATTTGTATTGAACCGTCTCGGTACGGGGGTTTCGGTTCGGAGGTGTACCGAACGACACGGACATATTAAGTAGCGCACCGCACGTTCTGTAAACAATGCACACCGAGGCACCATGAATTGATTAACATGGACCCCGGCTTAAACAAGTCGAAAAGCTTATTGGGGTGTTACCATTTAGTGGTCAATTGTAGGGAATATGTACTGTACTGTGCAATCTACTAATAAAAGTCTCAATCAATCAAAAAAACAACAACACACGACATGCTAGCAACGACTGGGCTATGATAGACTGACCACACCTCCTCTTTTCACGGGATATGTCCTCTTTTGCAGGGCTGTCCGGGTGGAGATTCTTAAATGCCTCGAATGTCCGGCATTTTAAGTTAGGGGTGCGTGTATTTTCAATGTACGTTCAGGGTTAAGAAGGGGTTGAAAACAAACAAAAAAGTGATGCGCGCAGCAACATTTGTGAGGATGGGGCAGGCTCTGCTTTTTACCCATAGATTTATCAGATTTTATCTTTTATTATCTATAGCAGGGGTGTCAAAAGTGTGCCCCGGAGGCCATAACGGCACATTCTAAAGGCCCAGGGCACATTCTAAAAATACTATTAAAATAAACAAAAACATAAACAAAAGTGAAATAAAAAATCTATAAGGCTAAATGTAATTTAAAAGTTGCAACGTTGACTAATAAAACAAAGCTGTTTTTTTCCTTTCAAACTGTCATTGCCGAAAACATAATATTGAATCAAAATCAATGTTATTATGAATTAATGACCTATCCAAGTTTCCGATTACTTCACATCAAATATTCCACTAAGAAAAATATTTTTGGTGGAAGATTCAGCAAATTTGTTAAATAAATAACCAAAAAATTTATATTTTGTTGTTTTCTTACTCTACCGAAAATGAACCGAACCGTGACCTCTGAACCGAGGTACGTACCGAACAGAAGTTTTTGTGTACTATTACACCCCTAATATATACACACATACACATACACACCCACAGTTGTGATTAATAGTTGACATGCACTTGTAAAGAACACTATAATAATTCTGCCCACGTTAATCCACATTAAACTGCCTCAAGTTGTTGCTTTTAAATAAAATGAAAAAACCTTTCTTCTACATATAAAAAGTTTAACATTAAACAGTTTCCATTGAAACTGTTTAATGTCAACTCATCATGCTTGATTTATTACAGCATTTGGGAAGCCTGTAGTTGACTTTTATTATGTAAATGTTAGATTTTTATCAACATGTGATAGCAGGGACCCTGCTATTCAAAACTAGGCTGCTACATTACTAATGATTCATGTAACGATAGCTGAAAAAATAGTACAATTGCAATAGGAGAGACTATTCATCCCTAAACACAATGGAGTTCAATGAAATGACAGACAGGGCTTTGCTGCCCCTAGAACATGCACACGCACGCACGCACGCACGCACACACACACACACACACACACGCACACACACACACACACACACACACACACACACACACACACACACACACACACACACACACACACACACACACGCGCACACACACACTCACACACAGAAAAATGAGCTAACGTTACGCTAAAAGCTAATTAGCCTTCATCTCAAGCCTATACTGTGAGCGAGCTGAGCTGCAGTTTAAGTTTCTAGAAGGTCAACGGGCTCATAGTGATGTTTGTAATAGTTGTGACTGGGAAGTGTTTAGTATAATTTGGGTAGAGTCCGCTCCTCCCCTGCTAGACGAATAGCTGCTCGACGCTAAAGCATTGACGAAATCGTTCTGAAGTCTGAATACGCACTGCTGATTGGCTTTGTATGTAACCAATCAGATGGTTGAGTGGGCGGGACAATGAGGCAGAGACAGAGGCAGAAAGCAGAGCAGCTTGTGAAGACTTCTGCTTCCGAACTTGTTCGGTACGCCCGCCCGACGAACCGAAACCCCCGTACCGAAACGATTTGATACTAATACACGTACCGTTACACCCCTAGTAAATAGTCATGAAAATAAAAATAATGCATTGAATGAGAGGGTGTGTCCAAAAATTTGGCCTGTACTGCATATGTTTATAGTATCTTCCCGTTTAATTGAAGAATTAATCATAATCCTCACAAAGGTTGAAAGAAAAAAGACCCCAACAAGTGTCTTTTGCCGTCTTTCTCGCAATCTCTGGGTCTAAGTTGGATGTCAAAGTTGACCAACTTGTGGGTTTATGTCCACAACCTTCTACAATCCAACTGAGAGGCATGATTAATAATCTGGATTTAACTTTCACCAGCTCAGAGGCGATGCAGCAGCTCAGTATGTCAATATAGCAGCATAGACTAGTTTGGCTCTCTGTGATGAATGTGCCGCAAAAACTCATCTCAGTTAGCGCTGATAATAACAATATCGCTAATACATCCATCCGTTTTCTACCGCTTGTGCCTTTCTGGGTCACGGGGGTTGCTGTGGCCTATCTCAGCTGCATTCGGGCTTAATATTAATATTCAGATCACGACATGTACATGGAGTATTGTTGGCACCTTTTACATGTTTTTTAATAGTGTACTCCTATTAGCTGCATTGTTAGTGTATTGTAAAATTTCTCTTCTAGGGTTACCTCCAAACTAAATGCATTGGGAGGGACACGACATAAGAGGTTACCCTGAACATCGGACAATTACAAAAGTTGTTATGAAAGAAATCAGGTCATCATGGAGCGTATAGATAAGAAGGGAAGACCAAGCCTGATGTGCGCTCTTTCTTAATTCCTTCTCGAGGGTGCGCCATCTTTCGTCTCATGAGACACTGTTTTCATATTGATTCAATCCAACTTGGTACTATCTGATTGTGAGTAATGAAAACTGTGGTAACAAACTCTCCATTGTTCCTGTTTAAGATTCGGACTTTTCCACCTCATAAAATTGGCTACCACGAGTGGGATGAGGCCCCGGGTTAAATCCCCAACATTTCTACCACATAAAAATGGCGTCACAAACAGGATTCGAACCTGCGCGGGGAAACCCCATTGGATTTCGAATCCAATGCCTTGAAGGGGAACATTATCACCAGACCTATGTAAGCGTCAAGATATACCTTGATGGTGCAGAAAAAAGACCATATATTTTTTTAACCGATTTCCGAACTCTAAATGGGTGAATTTTGGCGAATTAAACGCCTTTCTGTTTATCGCGCTCGAGGCGATGACGTCAGAATGTGACGTCGCCGACGTAACACACCCGCCATTTTCATTTTCAACACATTACAAACACCGGGTCTCAGCTCCGTTATTTTCCGTTTTTTTTTACTATTTTTTGGAACCTAGGAGACATCATGCCTCGACGGTGTGTTGTCGGAGGGTGTAACAACACTAACAGGGAGGGATTCAAGTTGCACCACTGGCCCGAAGATGCGAAAGTGTCTGCTGCCAGACCCCCATTAAATGTGCCAGAGTGTCTCTACATTTGACCGGCGATGCTAAGACAGACATGGCACAGAGATAACCTGCAGATGCATTTGCAACGATAGTCAACGAAATCACAAAGGTGAGTTTTGTTGATGTTGACTGCCAGCTAATCGATGCTAACATGCTACGCTAATCGATGCTAACATGCTATTTACCGGCGGTGCTAAAGCAGACATGGCACAGAGATGTATGGATAACCTGCAGATGCATTTGCAACGATAGTCAACGAAATCACAAAGGTGAGTTTTGTTGATGTTGACTGCCAGCTAATCGATGCTAACATGCTACGCTAATCGATGCTAACATGCTATTTACCGGCGGTGCTAAAGCAGACATGGCACAGAGATGTATGGATAACCTGCAGATGCATTCGCAACGATAGTCAACGAAATCACAAAGGTGAGTTTTGTTGATGTTGACTGCCAGCTAATCGATGCTAACATGCCACGCTAATCGATGCTAACATGCTATTTACCGGCGGTGCTAAAGCAGACATGGCACAGAGATGTATGGATAACCTGCAGATGCATTTGCAACGATAGTCAACGAAATCACAAAGGTGAGTTTTGTTGATGTTGACTGCCAGCTAATCGATGTTAACATGCTACGCTAATCGATGCTAACATGCTATTTACCGGCGGTGCTGAAGCAGACATGGCACAGAGATGTATGGATAACCTGCATATGCATTTGCAACGATAGTCAACGAAATCACAAAGGTGAGTTTTGTTGATGTTGACTGCCAGCTAATCAATGCTAACACGCTACGCTAATCGATGCTAACATGCTATTTACCGGCGGTGCTAAAGCAGACATGGCACAGAGTTGTATGGATAACCTGCAGATGCATTTGCAACTATATTACGTTTCCTTCCACCCACATTTAATGCGAAACAAACACTTACCAATCGACGGATTTAAGTTGCTCCAGTGTCAAAAGACGCGAAAGTCCTGATCGTTTGGTACGCACAATTTACCGGCGATGCTAACGCAGCTATTCGGCCATGCTATGGCTATGAATAGCGTCAATAGCTTCAGTTTCTTCTTCAATACTTTCATACTCCAACCATATGTTTCAATACATGCGTAATCTGTTGAATCGCTTAAGTCGCTGAAATCCGAGTTTGAATCCGAGCTAATGTCGCTATATCTTGCTGTGGTATTCCCATTGTTTGTTTACATTGGCAGCACTGTATGACGTCACAGGAAAATGGATAGTGGTTTCGAAGATAGCGAAAATAAGGCACTTTAAAGCTTTATTTAGGGATATTCCGAGACCGGTCAAATTTTTAAAAAAAACTTCAAAAAATACAACAAGCCACTGGGAACTGATTTTTATTGTTTTTAACCCTTTTGAAGTTGTGATAATGTTCCCCTTTAACCACCCGGCCAGTTATTTTACAGAAAGAAAAAAAATATATTTCTTCTCGTATTACGTGAGGATTGTGACTGGCAGGCAAGATTCCACAAAAAGTGCAGTTTCCTTAAAGGAGCAAGAAGACAAAAGCTCTCAAGAAGCCGCCTGAGAAAAAGAAGTAGGAGAAGAAAAAAACGCGGCTGAGGTGAACACTGAGCTGCTGCACGTCATTAGCATCCAGCTCACAAAGACGCGTCCTTGCCGACACTTTGAAGTGGGCCCGGCAAGGAGCTTTGAGCAGCAATCTCGCCACCGTGACCAGAGCGGGATTAGCGGAGCCCGCGGGGGCCGGCCCGCAGAGGACGCGGCGCCATTTCCGCCAGGTTTTTGTGCGTGTGTCAGCAGTTGCGGTGTGGTCATGACCGCGGAGGATTAACAAGAAACACGACGACATGCCGCCTGTTTTCATCAGTCCGCCGCAGAACAAGACCCTGCAGTCTGACAGGATGGCTCCGCCCCCTTTGACGCCACGAGTGTAAACAAGTTAATGAACAACTAACGTCAACTTTGTTTTTGCTGCCTGAACTTCCGAGACAAAGAAAGGGTTGTGCTAATCTGCAAACATGGGATCAGTCACCATGGAAACGTGCTTTATTCTTACAGCTGAACAACTCTACTGGAAAACAACGCCACGACACTTCCTAAAGGAGCTGATCATGTGATCACGTGATGGCTGATATTACATTGAATACACACAACTGTACATTTTGTACACAGAAGTTATCACTGTTCTTCACAAATGTCCTTATTGATCATTTAGTTACTTTCAAAGAGCTCATGACGCAGTAAGTTGAGTGATGCGGACATGCTGATTAGATACTTTCTACATACTTCGTGTAAGTAATATGCAACTATAATTACTTGACACTTGTTTATATTGAAACGTGTGTTCTTTTAACTGCAAAATTGTTCAATTGAAGACACTTATAAGGGGTGCAAATATCAATTCACATTCGAATCGCAAATCCTATTCATCACGACTCTAATTCTATTAATATTTAAAAAAAATAGATTACAAAATATATATATATATATACACACATATACATACACATATATACACAAATGTATGCATGTATATGTACATATATGCACATATACATAAGTATACACATATGTATGCAAATACACAAATGTATATACTGTATATATGTATGCATATATACATACATATGTGGCGCAGTGGGAGAGTGGCCGTGCGCAACCCGAGCGTCCCTGGTTCAATTCCCACCTAGTACCAACCTCGTCACGTCCGTTGTGCCCTGAGCAAGACACTTCACCCTTGCTCCTGATGGGTGCTGGTTGGCGCCTTGCATGGCAGCTCCCTCCATCAGTGTGTGAATGTGTGTGTGAATGGGTAAATGTGGAAGTAGTGTCAAAGCGCTTTGAGTACCTTGGATGTAGAAAAGCGCTATACAAGTACAACCCATTTATCATTTATTTATATGTATGCATATATATACACACATGTATGCATATATATATGTGTATATATATATATATATATATATATACATACACATACACATATGTATGCATATATATACATATTAGGAGTGTGGGAAAAAGTCGATTCGAATACGAATCGAATCGTTTACGTTGTGCCATTCAGGATCGATTCTAATTTTTTTTTTAAATTGATTTTTTTTTTTTTTTAATAAATCCAACAAACCACTACACAGCAATACCATAACAATGCAATCCAATTCCAAAACCAAAGCTGACCCAGCAACACTCAGAACTGCAATAAACGGAGCAATTGAGAGGAGACACAAACACCACACAGAACAAACCAAAAGTATTGAAACAAAAATTAATATCAACAACAGTATCAATATTAGTTATAATTTCAGTATAGCAGTGATTAAAAATCCCTCATTAACATTATTATTAGACATTTATAAAAATTAAAAAAAAGAACAATAGTGTCACAGTGGTTTACACTTGCATCGCATCTCATAAGCTTGACAACACACTGTGTCCAATGTTTTCACAAAGATAAAATAAGTCATATTTTTGGTTCGTTTAATAGTTCAAACAAATTTACATTATTGCAATCATTTGATAAAACATTGTCCTTTACAATTATAAAAGCTTTTTACAAAAATCTACTACTCTGCTAGCATGTCAGCAAAATGGGGTAGATCCTGCTGAAATCCTATGTATTGAATGAATACAGAATCGTTTTGAATCGGAAAAATATCGTTTTTGAATCGAGAATCAAATCAAATCTAAAAAAAAAAAATCGATATATTAACGAATCGTGACCCCAAGAATCGAATCGTGGGACACCCAAAGAATCACAGCCCTAATATATATATATATATATATATACCTCTATGCATGTTCTTTTAGGAATTTATTATGAGTCTACTAAAAATGTGAGCAAATCTGCTGAGTCAAAAGTATAAATACAGCAATGTTGATATTTGATTACATGTCCCTTGGCAAGTTTCACTTGGTTCAGTCCCTGTTTTTTCCCCATTCCGCTCGGGACTTGTACCTGGGTCGTACGGCATGAGAGAGACGAGCGTGCTAGCTACCGTGCTAAAAGCCTGGCCTATCAACCAAATGGCCAGTACTGCTCTTGAGGTCGCTAGGGAGTATAGTTTATTAACGTACAAATGGACCGAACACACTGGGTGGCCTCCTTTATATGAATACACATGATTACATCATAAATACACGTTTACATTATAAACACACATTACAACGGTGCATAAAAATGAATAGAAATATTTATAAATGCAAACAAATATGTTCCTAGTTTATCTTGCAGCAGAATATACCTTCAAATGACATATTTCTCTAGGACGGGATCGTACAAATGTGTGTGCTAATGATATGTACAAACCCCGTTTCCATAGGAGTTGGGAAATTGTGTTAGATGTAAATATAAAACGGAATACAATGTTTTGCAAATCATTTTCAACCCATATTCAGTTGAATATGCTACAAAGACAACATATTTGATGTTCAAACTG
>NC_084631.1:7903674-7953674 GCF_033978795.1 Nerophis ophidion | reverse complement strand
ATCTACGTTCAGTGCCACATCTACAAAATGCCGAGGCAACCATTTTCACATCAACACCGTATGAAAAAAATAGTCAACAACATAAGGAGTAACCTACCACCTAGCGATTTGATTTTCTATTATGCAGCTCATTTTTATGTGACAGTTATTGAAATATCTTGTGTGTGCGAGGCAGAAGAGAGAGAGAGGCGAGGGGTTAAAGTTGGTGTCTGTGGGTCTGTTAGTCATTCAGCAGGTAGGAGTATCGTTGGTGTCATATTCATTCTACTAACAATTTTGATTGATTGGTAGGGTCTCGAAGATTGACTGGTTGGCAACCCCTGATCTACAACGTAGAAATTAGGGATGTAAATCTTTGGGAACCTAACGATCTGATTTGATTCCGATTCCTGAGGTATTGATTCTATTCACAATCCATTCTTGATTCAAAACAGGGTGCAGGTTGGAAAAGCTCCTTTTGGTTGCATGAAGATGTTATAAAAATGTTTAAAGGCCTACTGAAATGAGATGTTCTTATTTAAACGGGGATAGCAGGTCCATTCTATGTGTCATACTTGATCATTTCGCGATATTGCCATATTTTTGCTGAAAGGATTTAGTAGAGAACATCCACGATAAAGGTTGCTATTTTTGGTGCTGATAAAAAAGCCTCGCCTTTACCGGAAGTCGCAGACGATGACGTCACAAGGGTGAGGGGTCCTCACGTCCTCACATTGTTTTTAATGGGAGCCTCCAGCAGCAGGAGCTATTCGGACCGAAAAAACGACAATTTCCCTATTAATTTTAACGAGAATGAAAAATTCGTGGACGATATTGATAGCGAAGGACCAGAAAAATAATAATAAAATGAATAAAATAAAAAGCGACGGCTCCGGGCGGCGGCAGTGTGAGCATTTCAGATGTAATTAGACACATTTACTAGGATAATTCTGGAAGATCCCTTATCTGCTTATTGTTTTAATAGTATTTTAGTGAGATTGTAAAGACATACCTCGAGGTCGGATGGCTGCGGTTAACACGCAGTGTCTCAGAGAGAAGTCAAGCTTACAGCTGCCTTTTAAACAGCTACTGCAGCAGGATGAATAACCCAATGATGTCTCCGGTAAGATATATATCACAATTTTCCCATCCAAAAACATGCTGGTTGACGTAGAGAAACATGTTTGCTTGACCGCTCTGTGTTAAAATCAAAGAACCACCGGCTGTGTCTTGATGCTAAAGGCAGCTGCAATACACCGCTTTCCACCAACAGCATTGTTCTTTATAGTCTCCATTATTAATTGAACAAATTGCAAAAGATTCACCAACACAGATGTCCAAAATACTGTGTAATTATGCGATGAAAAGAGATGACTTTTAGCCGTAACTGGTGCTGAGCTAATATTTCCTGACAGTCCGTGACGTCACGCGACGTTTTTAACAAGAAACTCCGAGGGAAATTTAAAATTGTAATTTAGTAAACTAAAAAGGCCGTATTGGCATGTGTTGCAATGTTAATATTTCATCATTGATATATAAACTATCAGACTGTGTGGTGGGTAGTAGTGGCTTTCAGTAGGCCTTTAAAAATTGATAGATTAAAAATTCTGGATACACTTAGAATCGAGATAAATAATCACGATTCAGATGTGAATCGATTTTTTTGTGCACCCCTGGTAGAACTGTGCTCGTCCAACTTCAAACAAAGCAGGCAAAGATTAATTGTACTTTGGATCATCTCGCGACAACAACATGAGCAACAAGATGGTCTCTCCTAAGCAACAAGCTTGTCTGCAGGCGCAGAAGGTGAACACAGAGCCTCACTGCTGATACACGGCATTAATAAAACATCATTTCACTTAAAAAAAAATGATATGACCTTACCTTAGCTTAGTTTATCTTAGCATCTAGCCCATGAGCAGGTGACACCAAGCAGCAGCGGCAGTCCTGTGGAGGAAAAAGAAGTTCATGTCAAGTTTTCTGCTATAGAGGCCGGGAGGAGCCAGAGACAACACGTGCATGTGAATCTGGTTTTGTCATAAAGCGTGTTTAAAAAAAAAAAAAGAAGAAGAAAAAAAGCAGACAAAATGGACACAGGAGCAAGTTTATATGCGGTCCTTCTAGAGAGTTGTTGTTGGAATCACAAGACTAAACGCAATGCAGTCCGTACTCAACGCAGTCTTTGTCCTGTTGCATGACCACCAGTGAAAACACAACATGTACACAAAAGCACCGAGCTCATCAAACTGCTGACACGCTGGAAACTAAAACACTGGGATGTCAGGTTACTACTAATAAAATAGAATAGAATCCTGTTATTGTCACCGCTAACAACCAAATTAAGTCCCATCTATCAGCGCGATACAAATGAAAATAACTCAAATTTATAAGAGTCATGAAAACAGTCACACATTGGGATGAGTACCTTTATGTTTGAACCGAAACGGTATCAATTTCTGGTACTTTGTGTTAAAACGGTATCAATTTCTGGTACTTTGTGTTAAAAAATGTGAATAAATTGATATTTAAATAGTATTTTTTAATGTAACGTTTAAAAATGTGCTATCCAGTTGTTATATATTTTTGTATTATTCCATTCGAATCTCATTTGAAATGCAGTTGCACTTCAAAGACATGAATATCAGTACTGTATAGCAGTGGTCCCCAACCACCGGGCCGCGGCCTGGTACCGGGCCGCAGGATAATTTTTTATTTAAAAAAAAATATATATATATATATATTTTATTAAGTCAACATAAAAAGCACAATATACACTTACAATTAGTGCACCAACCACAAAAACCTCCCTTTTTCATGACATGCTGATTATCGGTCCTGCTTGACACCGAACTCTATTTAATAATACAACTCTAACATTTGACAACCAAACAATTAAACAAGGCGACACGGTAAAGAATCTGGGTATTATCTTCGACCCAACTCTCTCCTTTGAGGCACACATCAAAAGCGTTACTAAAACGGCCTTCTTTCATCTCCGTAATATCGCAAAAATTCGCTCCATTCTGTCCACTAAAGACGCTGAGATCATTGTCCATGCGTTTGTTACGTCTCGCCTCGATTACTGTAACGTACTATTTTCGGGTCTCCCCATGTCTAGCATTAAAAGATTACAGTTGGTACAAAATGCGGCTGCTAGACTTTTGACAAGAACAAGAAAGTTTGATCACATTACGCCTGTACTGGCTCACCTGCACTGGCTTCCTGTGCACTTAAGATGTGACTTTAAGGTTTTACTACTTACGTATAAAATACTACACGGTCTAGCTCCATCCTATCTTGCCGATTGTATTGTACCATATGTCCCGGCAAGAAATCTGCTTTCAAAGGACTCCGGCTTATTAGTGATTCCTAGAGCCCAAAACAAGTTTGCGGGCTATAGAGCGTTTTCATTTCGGGCTCCAGTACTCTGGAATGCCCTCCCGGTTACAGTTTGAGATGCCACCTCAGTAGAAGCATTTAAGTCTCACCTTAGAACTCATTTGTATACTCTAGCCTTTAAATAGACTCCCTTTTTAGACCAGTTGATCTGCCGTTTCTTTTCTTTTTCTCCTATGTCCCACTCTCCCTTGTGGAGGGGGTCCGGTCCAATCCGGTGGCCATGTACTGCTTGCCTGTGTATCGGCTGGGGACATCTCTGCGCTGCTGATCCGCCTCCGCTTGGGATGGTTTCCTGCTGGCTCCGCTGTGAACGGGAATCTCGCTGCTGTGTTGGATCCGCTTTGGACTGGACTCTCGCGACTGTGTTGGATCCATTATGGATTGAACTTTCACAGTATCATGTTAGACCCGCTCGACATCCATTGCTTTCCTCCTCTCCAAGGTTCTCATAGTCATTGTCACCGATGTCCCACTGGGTGTGAGTTTTCCTTGCCCTTATGTGGGCCTACCGAGGATGTCGTAGTGGTTTGTGCAGCCCTTTGAGACACTAGTGATTTAGGGCTATATAAGTAAACATTGATTGATTGATTGATGACAAAAACGTCCCTTTTTCATGACAAATAATAAAAAATAAAAAAAAGACACCCACCGGGCCGCGGGACAAATTATTAAGCGTTGACCGGTCCGCGGATACAAAAAGGTTGGGGACCACTGCTGTATAGGACAGATGCGTAAAACTCAAAGCCAAATCTGGCCTGCCATGTCATTTTATCCCAGCAGCACAAAACAATAATACAACGTTGTATAAACGTACGTACGTGTCCTTTAAAACTGACTTTGAAACAATGCTGCAAAATAGTTGTATTAGGCCAAATCTCCATTTTTGTTTCATCTGACCACAAAACTTTCCTCCAGAAAGTCTTATCTTTGTCCATGCGATGTCGGATGAAACAAAAATAGAGCAGTTTGGCCACAATAGCCAACAATATGTTTGGAAAAGAAAAGGTGAGGCCTTTAATCCCAGGAACACCATTCCCACCATCAAGCATGGTGGTGGTAGTATCATGCTCTGGGCCCGTTTTGCTGCCAATGGAACTGGTGCTTTACAGAGAGTAAATGGGACAATAAAAAAAGGAGGATTACCTCCAAATTCTTCAGGACAACCTAAAATCATCGGCCCGGAAGTTGGGTATTGGGCACAGTTGGGTGTTCCAACAGGACAGTGACCCCAAACATAAGTCAAAAGTGGTCAAGGAATTGCTAAATCAGGCTAGAATGAAGGCCTTCCAATAGTCCTGACGTGTGGACAATGCTGAAGAAACAAGTCCATGTCAGAAAACCAACAGATTTAGCTGAACTGCACCAATTTTGTCAAAGAGTGGTCAAAAATTCAACCAGAAGCTTGTGGATGGCTACCAAAAGCGCCTTATTGCAGTGAAACTTTCCAAGGGACATGTAAGCAAATATTAACATTTTTGACCCAGCAGATTTGGTCACATTTTCAGTAGACCCATAATCCATCCATCCATCTTCTTCCGCTTATCCGAGGTCGGGTCGCGGGGGCAGCAGCCTAAGCAGGGAAGCCCAGACTTTCCTCTCCCCAGCCACTTCGTCTAGCTCTTCCCGGGGGATCCCGAGGCGTTCCCAGGCCAGCCGGGAGACATAGTCTTCCCAACGTGTCCTGGGTCTTCCCCGTGGCCTCCTACCGGTTGTAGGTGCCCTAAACACCTCCCTAGGGAGGCGTTCGGGTGGCATCCTGACCAGATGCCCGAACCACCTCATCTGGCTCCTCTCGATGTGGAGGAGCAGCGGCTTTACTTTGAGTTCCTCCGGGATGGCAGAGCTTCTCACCCTATCTCTAAGGGAGAGCCCCGCCACACGGCGGAGGAAACTCATTTCGGCCGCTTGTACCCGTGATCTTATCCTTTCGGTCATGACCCAAAGCTCATGACCATAGGTGAGGATGGGAACGTAGATCGACCGGTAAATTGAGAGCTTTGCCTTCCGGCTCAGCTCCTTCTTCACCACAACGGATCGGTACAACGTCCGCATTACTGAAGACGCCGCACCGATCCGCCTGTCGATCTCACGATCCACTCTTCCCCCACTCGTGAACAAGTCTCCTAGGTACTTGAACTCCTCCACTTGGGGCAGGGTCTCTTCCCCAACCCGGAGATGGCACTCCACCCGTTTCCGGGCGAGAACCATGGACTCGGATTTGGAGGTGCTGATTCTCATTCCGGTCGCTTCACACTCGGCTGCAAACCGATCCAGCGAGAGCTGAAGATCCCGGTCAGATGAAGCCAACAGGACCACATCATCTGCAAAAACCAGAGACCTAATCCTGCGGTTACCAAACCGGAACCCCTCAACGCCTTGACTGCGCCTAGAAATTCTGTCCATAAAAGTTATGAACAGAATCGGTGACAAAGGACAGCCTTGGCGGAGTCCAACCCTCACTGGAAATGTGTTCGACTTACTGCCGGCAATGCGGACCAAGCTCTGGCACTGATCGTACAGGGAACGGACCGCCACAATAAGACAGTCCGATACCCCATACGCTCTGAGCACTCCCCACAGGACTTCCCGAGGGACACGGTCGAATGCCTTTTCCAAGTCCACAAAGCACATGTAGAATGGTTGGGCAAACTCCCATGCACCCTCAAGAACCCTGCCGAGAGTATAGAGCTGGTCCACAGTTCCACGACCAGGACGAAAACCACACTGTTCCTCCTGAATCCGAGGTTCGACTATCCGGCGTAGGTTTATTCAGGTGTACTGGAGAGGAGGCTACGCCGGATAGACCCATAATAAATTCATAAAACAACCAAATTTCATGAATGTTTTTTGTGACCAACAAGTATGTGCTCCGATCACTCTATCACAAAAACAGAGTTGTAGAAATTATTGGAAACTCAAGACAACCATAACTTTGTTCACTACAGGTGTATGTAGGGCTGGGCGATAATGGATTTTATTAATATCGCAATATTTTTATGCCATATTGCGATATACGATTAATATCACGATATTTTGCCTTGGCCTTGAATGAACACTTGATACATATAATCACAGCAGTATGATGATTCTATGTGTCTACATTAAAACATTCTTCTTCATACTGCATTCATATATGCTACTTTTAAACTTTCATGCAGAGAGGGAAATCACAACTAAGTCAATTGACCAAAACTATAATTATTAAACACTCTTCATTCTCTCACGGGTGACTTTTTAAATGAAAGAACAAATGAATAGTGTTGTTACCTTTTTGTAGTAACACTTCTGCTGCATACTTTGCATGTTCCTGTGGTTCTCAACCTTTTTTCCAGGTATGTACCCCCTGTGAACATTTTTTTAATTCAAGTACTCCCTAATCAGAGCAAAGCCTTTTTGGTTGAAAAAAAGAGATAAAGAAGTAAAATACAGCACTATGTCATCACTTTCTGATTTATAACATTTTATAACGGTGCAAAATATTGCTCATTTGTAGTGGTCTTTCTTGAATTATTTGGAAAAAAAGATATAAAAATAACTAAATGTTAGAAATGACCAAACTCACACGCATTATAAACATAGAAGCTAAAATCATCGGCCTAGCCACACCCAACATTTCAGACTTAAACCACAGGTCCATCGCTCGACTGGCAAACACAATATAGTCCAGGATATCAGTCACTCACTACACAAATACATAATCCCACTACCATCAGGACGCAGGTACAGAACCATCAAATTCCGGAGGGCCCGCCTCAGGAAGAGCCTTATCCTTGCAGCTATAGCCGCCCTTAACAGCAGGCCTAGCCGACCAGTCTGATAAAGCCTGTAAATGTGTTGGTCATGTATGATGTCTTTTTGTTATTTTTGTTTTGTGATGTGATGCCCCTTAATGGACCTCCTTTTTAGACCAGTTGATCTGCCGCTTCTTTTCTTTCTCCTATGTCCCCCCCTTCCTTGTGGAGGGGGTCCGGTCCGATGACCATGGATGAAGTACTGGCTGTCCAGAGTCGAGACCCAGGATGGACCGCTCGTCGGGACCCAGGATGGACCGCTCGCCTGTATCGGTTGGGGACATCTCTGCGCTGCTGATCCGCCTCCGCTTGAGATGGTCTCCTGTGGACGGGACTCTCGCTGCTGTCTTGGATCCGCTTGAACTGAACTCTCGCGGCTGTGTTGGAGCCACTATGGATTGAACTTTCACAGTATCATGTTAGACCCGCTCGACATCCATTGCTTTCGGTCCCCTAGAGAGGGGGGGTTGCCCACATCTGAGGTCCTCTCCAAGGTTTCTCATAGTCAGCATTGTCACTGGCGTCCCACTGGATGTGAATTCTCCCTGCCCACTGGGTGTGAGTTTTCCTTGCCCTTTTGTGGGTTCTTCCGAGGATGTTGTAGTCGTAATGATTTGTGCAGTCCTTTGAGACATTTGTGATTTGGGGCTATATAAATAAACATTGATTGATTGATTGATGTGTAATGTCTATATGTTTAAATCTTTATCTAAATACTTGTTGAAAAATAAACAAGTGATTCAATTATACATAAAAATTTCTACACATAGAAGTAATCATCAACTTAAAGTGTCCTCTTTGGGGATTGTAATAGAGATCCATCTGGATTCATGAACTTAATTCTAAACATTTTTTCACACAAAAAAAAGAAATCTTTAACATCAATATTTATGGAACGTGTCCACAAAAAAACTAGCTGTCAACACTGAATATTGCATTGTTGTATTTCTTTCCACAGTTTATGAACTTACATTCATATTTTGTTGAAGAATTATACTTATAAAGGACTTTTAAATTGTTGCTATTTTTAGAATATTTTTTTAAAATCTCACGTACCCCTTGGCATACCTTCAAGTACCCCCATTTCAGAACCACTGGTCTACTGAATATCTTCCCACTTGAAGCCAAACCACCGCCAGATGATGGATCCCCTGCTCTTTATTTTGGGCATTTATTGTTTTTCCTCCATTTGTGATCAGTTTCACACCTTCTCTCTCTTATATTGTCACAAGCTCCGCTCGCTCGACCTGCCTCAGCTAACGTTAGCCATGCTGCTACCTCTCCGCTCGGCGAGACTTATGACGCTAGACAGTATGTGACGTATGTAAGAAGGCGGGCTTGTTTTACGTCTCTGTGAGAAAGAGAGACGAGAAGGAGTGAGAAACGCCAGTAATGTAATGCCCGCAGCTAAAAGCAACTGTGTGAGAACATATAATCGAATATTACGATATAGTCATTTTCTATATCGCAGAGACAAACCTGCGATATATTGTTTATATCGATATATCGCCCAGCCCTAAGTGTGAAGTGAAGTGAATTATATTTATATAGCACTTTTCTCTAGTGACTCAAAGCGCTTTACATAGTGAAACCCAATATCTAAGTTACATTTAAACCAGTGTGGGTGGCACTGGGAGCAGGTGGGTAAAGTGTCTTGCCCAAGGACACAACGGCAGTGACTAGGATGGCGGAAGTGGGAATCGAACCTGCAACCCTCAAGTTGCTGGCACGGCCACTCTACCAACCGAGCTATACCGCCCCACTGTGTATGTAAACTCTTGTCCACGACTGTATATTTTTTTGCATTTCGACTGAAAAAAAAAATGCATGAAACTGCATACCTTCAACCAACTTTAACATCATCCAATATTGCAAAAATTATGTGATCATATTTTCCCCCAAAAATTTTCTTTGTCAAAATAAAAATACATAGATATGTAAATACTTGACTTACGATTTTGAATCAAGTTATCCATCAAATTTTACAGTGTAAAAATGACAATAGATCAGGGGCGCTCACACTTTTTCTGCAGGTGAGCTACTTTTCAATTGACCAAGTCGAGGAGATCTACCTCATTCCTATTTATAATTTATATTTATTTATTTATGAAAGAGACATTTTTGTTAACAAGTTAATGGTGTTTAATGATAATACAAGCATGTGTAACACACATAGATTCCTTTCTTTCATGAAGACAAGAATATAAGTTGGTGTATTACCTGATTCTGATGACTTGCATTGATTGGAATTAGACAGTGGTGCTGATAACGTCCGCATTTTCAAATGGAGGAAAAAAAAAAGTCCTCCTTTCTGTCCAATACCACATGAAAGTGGTTGGATTTGGCATCTCATTTGTCCAACTTGCATACTCGTTTTTAAACACTTTGTTATGAGAGTAGCATATGTGTGTGGCCCTTTAATGTCTGGCAGCAGGTGAGTGACGTCAGTGAGTGTGCGGGTGGGCAAGCAAGTGAGAAAGCGGTCGCTGAGGGCGGGGGAGAAATACACTGGCATCACACTCCGTAGCTTGTGCACGCTAGCTTTCTGAGACTCTTATTTTGTTAGCACAGGCAGGATGAAGCAGGTCTTTTATGGTGAAGACAGGAACTGTGCAGTCGGTCTTTAGAGTTTTGACAGTAGTCGGTCTTTAAGAGTTTTGACAGTAGGTACGGAGTCTCTAGAAATAAAATGTGTTTCTCTGCGTCCGCCCTGTTAGTGATTTTTTTCTCAAATATGAGCTCGCAGCAGCTAGCGTCATCTCACAAGATCCTCGGGTGCCGAGAATGTCAAACAACTGACGAAAGTGAAGTCTTGGTATGATTGATGATTGCTCATTTTTATGTATATTTTTTAATGCCTCGCTTGAGATCGACTGACACACCCTCCGAGATCGACCAGTCGATCGCGATCGACGTAATGCCCACCCCTGCAATAGATGATCAAATGCATAGGCAAAGTTATACAGTGGGGCAAAAAAGTATTTAGTCAGCCACCGATTGTGCAAGTTCTCCCACTTAAAATGATGACAGAGGTCTGTAATTTTCATCATAGGTACACTTCAACTGTGAGAGACAGAATGTGAAAAAAGAATCCAGGAATTCACATTGTAGGAATTTTAAAGAATTTATTTGTAAATTATGGTGGAAAATAAGTATTTGGTCAACCATTCAAAGCTCTCACTGAAGGAAGGAGGTTTTGGCTCAAAATCTCACGATACATGGCCCCATTCATTCTTTCCTTAACACGGATCAATCGTCCTGTCCCCTTAGCAGAAAAACAGCCCCAAAGCATGATGTTTCCACCCCCATGCTTCACAGTAGGTATGGTGTTCTTGGGATGCAACTCAGTATTCTTCTTCCTCCAAACACCACCAGTTGAGTTTATACCAAAAAGTTCTATTTTGGTTTCATCTGACCACATGACATTCTCCCAATCCTCTGCTGTATCATCCATTTTGGTGCAAAAACTACACGTAAAGTACAAATAAATACATGCCCAGAATTGCAATATGGTTTACTAATGACTTTCCTTCCTATTTGTTGATCATACTGCACTGATAATCAGAAGAAAACTGTGTAGAAATGCTTCAACCAAACCACACACGCGCACACACACACACACACACACACACACATTCCAATACATTGCTTGTTACAGGCATGCATGGATTGTTATTTCAAGAGTCATTATTTCAAATGCACCTACAGAAATAGTTGGCAGTGTCCCATTTCAGACTTGCACAGATTTTTTTTTTTTTTTGAGGAATCTGGCAGGATTTGGCCGGTTCACAGTAGTAGCAGGAAAACTGTGTTTGGAGTCTGCTGGTTTTTGTTGTCATCGCTCGAAGGTCTGCCTGATGGCGGCGGTTCTAAGAGTCTGTGACCAGGGTGCGGCGTGTTCTTTATTAATATTACAAACTGTTCAGTTCTTCTCGAGAGGGGGAGGCGGGGGCAACATAAAAAAAGATCACGGCAAGGACATAAAATTCACTTTTTCGCCGGTGGATTTACTGCTTCATATTAATATTTGTGAGGACGTGTATTAATTTAAGTCGGCGACCATTTTGCCGCCTATTGCTATGTGTTCCCGTTGACTCCAGCACAGCCAGTCAAATGTCGCTGGGCGAAACATTGACCTACAAATTATTACCGATGAAAGACATCATTGCCTTTATTTTTTGGAGACCAAACTAACCACCGGTGTGATGACAATAAATAATAATAATGGAAGTATACCATTTCAAATGCAATTAACATGTATTTCTTGTCTATTTTAACGTTGTGATTGAAATGTAAACATTTAAATATTCAAGTTAAATATCTATCATCCATCCATTTTCTACCGCTTATTCCCTTTCGGGGTCGCGGGGGGAGCTGGCGCCTATCTCAGCTACAATCGGGCGGAAGGCGGGGTACACCCTGGACAAGTCGCCATCTCATCTCAGGGCCAACACAGATAGACAGACAAATATCTATCAATCATCTATTAATATTGCCCTAAATCACAAGTGTCTCAAAGGGCTGCACAAGCCAAAGTGTCATCCTCGGTTCAGATCCCATAAAAACAAACAAATAATAAAAATAAAATACACTATATGTAAGCAAAATGTTGCAATATAAACATTGCAATCAAAATCAATAAAATAAGTTCTGTCAGAGGGTGGGGAACCCTCAAATATACCAAACCATGCATCCATCCATCCTGCTTATCCGATGTCGTGTCACGGGGGCAGCAGCCTAAGCAGGGAAGCCCAGACTTTCCTCTCTCAGGCCTCTTCGGCCAGCTATTCCCGGGAGATCCCGAGGCGTTCCCAGGCCAGCCGGGAGACATAGTCTTCCCAACGTGTCCTGGGTCTTCCCCGTGGCCTCATACCGGTTGGACGTGCCATAAACACCTCCCTTGGGAGGTGTTCGGAGGGCATCAATCAATCAATCAATCAATGTTTATTTATGTAGCCCCAAATCACAAATGTCTCAAAGGACTGCACAAATCATTACAACTACGAAATCCTCGGAAGAACCCACAAAAGGGCAAGGAAAACTCACACCCAGTGGGCAGGGAGAATTCACATCCAGTGGGACGCCAGTGACAATGCTGACTATGAGAAACCTTGGAGAGGACCTCAGATGTGGGCATCCTGAGCAGATGCCCGAACCACCTCATCTGGCTACTCTCATGAAACACATGAAACTGTCCATCCATCCATTTTGTACCGCTTATTCCCTTTCGGGGTCGCTGGCGCCTATCTCAGCTACAATCGGGCGGAAGGCGGGGTAAACCCTGGACAAGTCGCCACCTCATCGCAGGGCCAACACAGATAGACAGACAACATTCACACACTAGGGCCAATTTAGTGTTGCCAATCAACCTATCCCCAGGTGCATGTCTTTGGAAGTGGGAGGAAGCCGGAGTACCCGGAGGGAACCCACGCATTCACGGGGAGAACATGCAAACTCCACACAGAAAGATCCCGAGCCTGGATTTGAACCCAGGACTGCAGGACCTTCGTATTGTGAGGCAGACGCATTAACCCCTCTGCTACCGTGAAACATGAAACTGCTACAGGAAAATACCAAAAAAAGAGGAAAAGCCACCAAAATAGGAGCGCAGGACAATAACTAAAACACTACACACAGGAAAACAGCAAAAAAACTCAAAAATGAGTCAGGGTGTGACATGACAGGTGGTGACAGTACATCTACTTTGAGACAAGAGCTATAGTCATGCATGCTTGGTTATGGTTTGAAATCATATCCAACAAGTGCGACAACGACTTTTTACAGTCACCTGAGTTTTGTTTTTTGATGATTTCTGCTGGTGGTGTGCCTCGCCAAAAAATGTGCCTTGGCTCGAAAAAGGTTGAAAAACACTGGTTTGAGGTCCTCATCTTCGGACAGTTTTTTACACGGGTAAGTGCGCCGTGTATTTCTTGAATCTCCGGCTCTTAGCTTTGTATGGACTCTTTGATCTTTTACAAACTGAATTCCCAAGTGACGACGGGAAATGACGTCAGAAAGAACGCGCCACAGCTAGCTTCAAAATAAAGCGGTTTCGTAACTCGGAGCTAATCACTGGAAATATGGAGGCGTATCATCCAGACGTGCACGTGTTTCTCCTTCCGTCTGTACGCTTTTTGAAATCACACATGAATACCTTAAGAAAACGTGATTGCAGCTATTTTGGATACAACACTTCTCAGACAGCCAGAGAACTTTCGAATGTCGAAGTCAGCTGTGATTCTACTTACCGAAAAACTTCGTCCTTTTGTCAAAGACTATTCAACGAGAATGCGAGCTCCCGTGGAAGTAGGGGTGTAACGGTACACAAAAATTTCGGTTCGGTGCGTACCTCGGTTTAGGGGTCAGGGTTCGGTTCATTTTCGGTACAGTAAGAAATCAACAAAATATACATTTTTGGGTTATTTATTTACCAAATTTGTAAACAATGGCTTTATCCTTTTAACGTTCGGAACACTATAATAATTCTGCCCACGTTAATCCACATTAAACTGCCTCAAGTTGTTGCTTTTAAATAAAATTAAAAAACATTTCTTCTACATATAAAAAGTTTAACATTAAACAGTTTCCATTGAAACTGTTTGTCAACTCATCATGCTTGATTTATTACAGCATTTGGGAAGCCTGTAGTTGACTTTTATTATGGAAATGTTATATTTTTATCAACATGTGATAGCAGGCACCCTGCTATTCAAAACTAGGCTGCTACATTACTAATGATTCATGTAACTAAAGCTAAAAATAATAGCACAATAGCAATAGGAGAGACTATTCATCCCTAAACACAATAGAGTTCAATGAAATAACAGACAGACAGGGCTTTGCTTCCCCTAAAACACGCACACACACACACACACACACACACACAGAGAAAAATGAGCTAACGTTACGCTAAAAGCTACTTAGCCTTCATCTCAAGCCTATACTGTGAGCGAGCTGAGCTGCAGTTTAAGTTTCTAGAAGGTCAACGGGCTCATAGTGATGTTTGTAATAGTTGTGACTGGGAAGTGTTTAGTATAATTTGGGTAGAGTCCGCTCCTCCCCTGCTAGACGAATATCTGCTCGACGCTAAAGCATTGACGACATCGTTCTGAAGTCTGAATACGCACTGCTGATTGGCTGTTACATCGCTCTGAATACGAACTGCTGATTGGCTTTGTATGTAACCAATCAGATGGTTGTGTGGGCGGGACAATGAGGCAGAGACAGAGGCAGAAAGCAGAGCAGCTTGTGAAGACTTCTGCTTCCGAACTTGTTCGGTACAAATACACGTACCGTTACACCCCTACGTGGAAGTGATTAAAAAAGGTAGTGTGTGCTTTGTATTAACTGGCCGGAGAGTGAAGACTACGGAAAACACCAAATGCTTTTGGACTGGCAAAGCAGACTGTATCAGTTATTGTCCGCCATGTATGTCGCGGACTCAACGTCTAGGTCCAGAGTATATCAAGTCACCAAAAAGCAATGGACATTGAAGGTGTAGACAAAAGAGTGAAGAGTGTCTAGTTCCCGAGACTGATTGTTCTTTGTTACATTGTGGACTTTCATGTGTTTATTAAAGATTTGATACATTTATGATGTCTCAGGTGTGATTTACTACAATTTGGGCCCCATAGCACACCGGATTCCAGTTAATTGAAATACCATAACACTGGATATTTTTCCTGATAAGTTAAATTTGAGAACTTTCACACAGAAGCAATACTGGAGGTGACTATGATGTGCGCATTTTCCGCGCATGTGTACAAGGTCGCCTTGTGCCGGCGGACGGAGGGGGCGAGGGCGTCTTAAACCACAATTGTGTGGACAAGGATAAGGTTAGGTGGGATTTACCCTGGGTAACCTAAGCCGGTTTAGTGTAGAAGAGGCTCAAGACCAGAGGTGGGTAGTAACGCGCTACATTTACTCAGTTACATCTACTTGAGTAATTTTTGGGATAAATTGTACTTCTAAGAGTAGTTTTTATGCAACATACTTTTACTTTTGAGTATATTTATAAAGAAGAAACACTACTTTTACTCTGCTCCATTTATCCACAATCAGCTCGCTACTCGCTATTTTTTTTTTTTTTTTATCGATCTGTTAATGCACGCTTTGTTTGTTTTGATTTTGTCAGACACGCATTCAAAGTAGAATTTACGCATGCCTGCGTTTCACCAATCAAATGCAGTCACTGGTGACGTTGGACCAATCAAACAAAACCAGGCGGTCACGTGACCGTCACACGTCGAATCCGACCTAAAACGGTTGAAAAACTTATTGGGGTGTTACCATTTAGTGGTCAATTGTACGGAATATGTACTGTACTGTGCAATCTACTAATAATAGTTTCAATCAATCAATCAAAAGTGTAAAGGAAAAAAGACACTTTTTATTTCAACCGTACTTCCCGTCACAAGCCTAAAGACTGATCGCACAGTTCCTGTCTTCACAATAAAAGCGCCGCTCCATTGCGCCTGCGCTAACAAAATAAGAGTCTCCGAAAGCCAGAGCAAACAAGCTAGCAAACTACGGAGTTTGCCGCCAATGTATTTCTTGTAAAGTGTATAAAAACGAATATGGAAGCTGGACGAATAAGATGCCAAAAACCAACGACTTTCATGTGGTATTAGACAGAAAAGAGGAACTTTTTTTCTTCTCCCTTTGAAAATGTGGACATTATCAGCACTATACTCTCTGATTCCAATCAATACAAGTCATCAGAATCAGGTAATACACCAACTTATATTCTTGTCTTCATGAAAGATAGGAATCTATATGTTAAACATGCATGTATATTCATTAAAACACCTTCAACATGTGAACAACAACGGCAAAAAATATAAATTATATACTGTATATATGTTTATGTATGTATATATATATATATATATATATATATATATATATGATATGTGTGTGTATGTATATTTATATATGAGGTAGATCACCTCGACATGGTCATTTATTAATTAATTGATTAACTTTAAAAATCTTATTGGGGTGTTACCATTTAGTGGTCAATTGTACGGAATATGTACTGTACTGTGCAATCTACTAATACAAGTTTCAATCAATCAATCAATCAATCAATCAATCAATCGATGAATGCCTACTGAGCCTATGGTGCTGTTGAGTTATTGTGGCTCAATTTGCCTTAATTTTTTTAATTTTCATGTTTTATTATTTAATATATATTATTGTTTTAGTTGCTTAAAAGATATTCCTGGCTCTGAATTTGTTCATTGCTATTTTTATGTTTTTGTGCATTATTTGTTGCCGTCATCATTAAACAAACAGGTTACTCATCAGTTACTCAGTACTTGAGTAGTTTTTTCACAACATACTTTTTACTTAAGTGAATATTTGGGTGACTACTCCCTACTTTTACTTGAGTAATAAATATCTAAAGTAAAAGTACTCTTACTTGAGTACAATTTCTGGCTACTCTACCCACTTCTGCTTAAGACTGATTTTTTTTATTTCCCACCCAAATTGTTTACCTGTTTCTCACCTTTTTTGTAAGGGGTGCCGGAAGTTCTGTCTCTAATAATCCTGTTCTGTCTGCCTGCAATGTTTGTCTGCTCTTGAATGGGATTGTGCTGAAAATCTTAATTTCACCTAGGGCTGGGCGATACATCGATATACTCGATAGATCACGGGTTTGTCTCTGTGCAATATAGAAAATGACTATATCGTGATATTCGAGTATACGTTCTCACACAGTTGCTTTTAGCTGCGGGCATAACACTACAGGCTCTTCCCACTCCTACTTGTCTCTCTTTCTCACAGAGACATAAACAAGCGCAACTTCTTACATACGTCACGCGTGCAACGTCACACGCCCTCCCCGAGCAGGGAGGTAGTTACATGGTTAACATTAGCTGCGATGCTAACGGTGCGTTGAGAGTGGTGATACGAGAGAGAGAAGGTGCGAATCTGGTAACAAATGGAGGAAGAATTAATTTCCAAGAAAAAAAGTTTGAGTGCATCGTCTGGCGGTGGTTTGGCTTCAAGTGGGAATATGTTATAAATAAATGATAAATGGGTTATACTTGTATAGCGCATTTCTACCTTCAAGGTACTCAAAGCGCTTTGACACTACTTCCACATTTACCCTTTCACACACACATTCACACACTGATGGAGGGAGCTGCCATGCAAGGCGCCAACCAGCACCCATCAGGAGCAAGGGTGAAGTGTCTTGCTCAGGACACAACGGACGTGACGAGGTTGGTACTAGGTGGGATTTGAACCAGGGCCCCTTGAGTTGCGCACGGCCACTCTCCCACTGCGCCACGCCGTCTCTAACTTGTTCAACAATTATGCGGCAAAAGCGTTGCTACAAAAAGAAGCAGCACTGCTAATTTGTAGCATCATTTGAAAAGTCACCCGCTGGGCAATGAAGAGTGCTTGAAACAGCATGTCAACATCTCCGTTCGGTACCACACCAACAAAATGCTGAAGCAACTATTTCCAGATCAACACTGTATGAAAAAATAAATCAAAGGGAGATAACGTCCGCAGGAACCTACCACAGAACGAAGGACATACACTGTTTGATTTCCTATTATGCGGCTAATTTTTATTTGACAGTTTTTGAGATATCTTGTGTGCACTTTATTTGTTTTAAACTATTGTAGTGCAAAAACTGCACTTTAATTCAGTTTTGATGTCATCTTAGTGACATCATGCACAATAGCTAATAGCTTGTTTTAAAATGTCTCTGACAATCTTGCACTTTCTGTTTTGTAAATGACATGAATGCTTGTGCCACTGCTTAACTGTTTAATAAATACAGTTTGGCTAAATTGACTTAGTTGTGATTTCCCTCTCTGCATGAAAGTTTAAAATGAGCATATATTAATGCAGTATGAACGAAAATGTTTTAATGTAGACACATAGAATCATCATACTGCTGTGATTATATAAATCAAGAGTGCATTTGAGGCTAAGGCAAAATATCTCGATATATATCGTGTATCGTGACATGGCCCAAAAATATCGAGATATTAATTAAAAGGCCATATCGCCCAGCCCTAATTTCACCTAAGGGATTAATTAAGTATTTCCGATTCTGATGAACGTAAAAGTCGCAGCCCCGCCTCGCCTCATAAAGAGTCCAAGACACTTGATGAAGGACGAGATGATTCACCCCTTTCGTTTCATTCCGCCGGGGCACAAAAGCACGCAACTGCTGAAACCGATGAAAACGCGATTTATCGACTTAATTTTCATTTCTTGGCGGATAGATATATCAACCCAGGACTATGCAAGTCTCTTCCAAAGGCCATACAATGGAGAGTATGAGGATAACATTCAGAGGAACAATAATCAGAATAATCGTAGTAATTGTGCTCGAGAAAATCCCAATCTTAATCCTAGTCTTTCTTGCACTTTGAACTCGGCTTCCAACGCTCCAAAGATGTTCCAGTTGGGGTTTATGTCAAATGGTTTTTGCCAAACGCGACAAATTGTTGCAGCGTGCCAGCACTGGGCACGACAGAGCCAAAGATGGGTCACTGTCTTCCATTAACCTTTCTGGAAGACGCGGTGAGGAGCTTGGATTGCCAGCAGGACACACCGCCACTCACACAAACGCCGATGATGAGGGTTCTGACCTCGAGAGCAGCCAATTCCAAGTAGCAAGACCCAGACCAGCGACTGGAGAAGTCATAGTCCGGCTTAGCCGTCTGCTCGCCCTATGCTGGAGACGGGCAGTTCGGGCCAAAGCAAACGCTTGGATCGGTTTCCGCGGTGGAGAAAAAACAAGCTTGGTTCGCACCCATACATGAAACCTCAACCAGGAAGACGAGACCTGGAGTGCAGAACTAGCAGCTTCCAGAAGTTTCCAGTCCCCAGTCTGCCTCGCAGCGCACAGGAACGTGTTTGCTTTGTAGCAGAACCAAGAAGCGGTCGACCAAGTTGGACTCGTGAGGATTCAACGTGTCGTCCATCATCCGGGGAGCTTTGTCTCTTTCAAGACCACAGCCTCCAAACCGCAACTTGGAGCAGCGTGCAAAGAGAAGGATTGTTGATTGGATCAGGATGTTTTACTTCGGGCTGGGTCATGTGACCTGGCAAAGTCTGCTGACTAACCAATGACGCAGCGTGAGTGTGTGGATTCTTGTTGGAAAAACATCTCGACCGTGAGGACAGGCTTGCATTGCGGGGCTTGTGTTTTTTTCGAGCTTTGCACGCAACACCGGGGAAGTAAATTCTGGATTACAAATCATGCCTCTCACCTGGATAGTAGAAGGTTGTGGACATTAACCCAAAAGTTGGTCAACTTTGACATCCAACTTAGACCAGGAGACGGCAAGAAAGACATGAAAAAACGCTCAATTGAGGCAATTTTTTTTAAACCCTTTGTGAGGATTATGATTAAGTCTTCATCTCAACGGTAATACATAAACATCTCAGACATTGTACATTAAGAGTAGTGAGATCAGACATTGTACAGTGAGTGATTGTTTCGTTATGTTCGTAGTTTGCATATCTTGGTTAGCGCTTAATAATACTGCGACATCATTTGTCCCAAAGTAGTCTTTGTTGTCTCTCATGACGTCTCCCATGATTAGTAGTGTTGCTTTTATTGAAGGAAAAAGCTTACTTGTTGATGAGTCTGTGATTATTAATATGCCGTTGTATGCTTAAAATGAGCAAAATATCACATGTTGTGAATGTACCAGTTATTACATTACATGTACCAGGTGTGTCCACACTTTTTGACTGGGGGGCCGCATTGTGCTTAAAAGAAGCATGCAAGTAACTAAGTATTTATACGTACATATATACACACACACATATACATACCATGGACGTGCAGTGAAGTTCATGGCTGGTGAGGCACTGACTTCATCACAGTCAGATTTATAAACATATGAACCCTATAGAGCAGGGGTGCCCATTACGTCGATCGCGGGCTACCAGTCGACCGTGGGGGGTGTGTCAGTCGATCTCCAGCCAGGCTTTTAAAAAAAATAGACCTAAAAATTAGCGATCATCAATCTTCATCAAGACGTCACTTAAATGACATTCACGGTACCGGAGGGTCTTGTGAGATGACGCTGGCTGCTGCAAGATCATTATTATGAAAATATGACCGAGAGGAAGGCGAGAAACACTTTTTATTTCAACAGACTCTCGCGCCGTACCTTCCGTCAAAACTCTAAAGGCCGACTGCACATTTCCTATCTTCACAATAAAAGCCCTGCTTCATGCTGCCTGCGCTAACTAAATACAGAGTCTCGGAAAACTGGCGTGCACAAGCGATCCCTCAGAAAGCTGGCGTGCACATCACTTGTGCACGCCAGCTTTCTGAGACTCTTATTTTGTTAGCGCAGGCAGCATGAAGCAGGGCTTTTATTGTGAAGATAGGAAATGTGCAGTCGGCCTTTAGAGTTTTGACGGAAGGGACGGCGCGAAAGTCTGTTGAAATAAAAAGTGTTTCTCGCCTTCCTCTCTGTCATTTTTTCATAATAATGAACTGGCAGCAGCCAGCGTCATCTCACAAGACCCTCGGGTGCCGTGAATGTCAATCAAGCAAGCTACGGAATTTGCCGCCAATGTTTTTCTTGTAAAGTGTATGGAAGCTGGATGAATTAGATGCCAAAAACCAACCACTTTCATGTGGTATTGTACAGAAAGGACAACTTTTTTTCTCCTCCATTTGAAAATGTGGGCGTTATCATCATTATTGTCTGATTCCAATCAATGCAAGTCATCAGAATCAGGTAATACACCAACTTATATTCTTGACTTCGTGAAAGAAAGACATTTATATGTGTTACACATGCTTGTATTATCATTAAACACATTTAACTTGTTTACAAAAATGTCTCTTTCATAAATAAATAAATATAAATGATATATATAAATAAGGTAGATCCCCTCGAGTTGGTCAATTGAAAAGTAGCTCGCCTGCAGAAAAAGTGTGGGCACCCCTGCTATAGAGTATCTTAGTCACTATTTGATTGGCAGCAGTTAACGGTTATGTTTAAAGGGGAACATTATCACAATTTCAAAAGGGTTAAAAACAATAAAAATCAGTTCCCAGTGGCTTGTTTTATTTTTCAAAGTTTTTTTTCCAAATTTTACACCTCCCGGAATATCCCTAAAAAAAGCTTTAAAGTTTTTGATTTTCGCTATTTGCGATGTGACTATCCATTTCCCTGTGACGTCATACAGTGCTGCCAATACAAACAACATGGCGGTTACCACAGCAATATATAGCGACATTAGCTCGGATTCAGACTCGGATTTCAGCAGTTTAAGCGATTCAACAGATATCGCATGTATTGAAACAGGTGGTCGGAGTATGGAGGCAGATAGCGAAAACGAAATTGAAGAAGAAATTGAAGCTATTGAGCGAATAGCTATTGACGCTATTCGGCCATAGCATGGGTGTACCTAATGAAGTGGCCCATAGCATGGCTGCCTTATTAGCATCGCCGGTAAAATGTGCAGACCAAACGATCAGGACTTTCGCATCTTGTGACACTGGAGCAACTTAAATCCGTCGATTGGTAAGTATTTGTTTCGCATTAAATGTGGGTATCTAGTTTGAAATGTACATACAGCTAGCGTAAATAGCATGTTAGCATCGATTAGCTGGCAGTCATGCCGTGACCAAATATGTCTGATTAGCACATAAGTCAACAACATCAACAAAACTCACCTTTGTGATTTCGTTGACTTAATGGTTGCAAATGCATCTGCAGGTTATCCATACATCTCTGTGCCATGTCTGTCTTAGCATCGCCGGTAAAATGTGGAGACACTCCGGCACATTCAATGGGGGTCTAGCGGCAGATTTCTTGCCAGTGGTGCAACTTGAATCCCTCCCTGTTAGTGTTGTTACACCCTCCGACAACACACCGTCGAGGCATGATGTCTCCAAGGCTCCAAAAAATTGTCGAAAAAACGGAAAATAACAGAACTGAGACCGAATGTTTACAATGGGTTGAAAATGAAAATGGCGGCTGTATTACGTCGGCGACGTCACATTCTGACGTCATCCCCTCCAGAGCGATAAACAGAAAGGCGTTTAATTCGCCAAAATTCACCCATTTAGAGTTCGGAAATCGGTTAAAAAAAATACATGGTCTTTTTTCTGCAACATCAAGGTATATATTGACGCTTACATAGGTCTGGTGATAATGTTCCCCTTTAAAAGCTCATACCAGCATTCTTCCCTGCTTGGCACTCAGCATCAAGGGTTGGAATTGGGGGTTAAATCACCAAAAATGATTCCCGGCCGCTGATGCTCACTGCTCCCCTCACCTCCCAGGGGGTGAACAAGGGGATGGGTCGAATGCAGAGGACAAATTTCACCACACTAGGTGTGTGTGACAATCATTGGTACTTTAACTTAATGTAACAGGTACTTTAGCTAATGTAGTATAGTATAAATAAATTACACTTATTATTATCATTATTAGCGATAATATTGCAAACATTAACAATATTAAATAATCACATGTGTGTAGAAAATAAACACGACAGTACACAGCGTTGTCACTCTGACAGGTGTAACCGCGCTCCAGCGGCCGTGTTCATTCATTGTCTTTACTGTAGCATAAAAAATGCAGATGGCCTTAAAACGCCACAATACTCAGTCACCATATTTAAGTACCCAAACTAAAGACTCAACATAAATATAAATCAAATCGGATCAGAAAAATTGGAGGAAACAGGATTAAAACCCGATGCTAACCGCCCATAGAAAATACATGGGTACGGCTAGTAGCTACTATTAGCAAACAAATTCACTTACCAACTCAGCTTAATATTGCAACATCGACACAATTTTTTGTCGCAACTCGACCCTGATGGTCGGCACCTGTAAGTTTACAATTAGTTGTAAAATGTTGGACGGTTGTTTTTACGATATGCAGGCAAACGACAACTTTAAAACATACCGGCTTCAGATGTCCCCAGGCCTAGCCGAGTAGTGCAAGAATGATCTCTGGGATCACTGGCGCCCTCTACCACCTGGAGGCTAGAGAACAGGTGTTTCACACAGTGCGTCTTCGCATCCGTTTTATGATTGCCCAGCACAAGAAATACGTTACACACATACAGTTGTTGAGAAAATACACTTTACATTATATACCTCAGCTAACTAAACTATGGAAATGTATAATATAATTCATATGGCAATACGGTCTCACTGCACAGCAGCCAGCAGTTAGCGGAGTCATTGCGCAATCCACAGGGAGCCTCAACTGGCTGCTGACTCACCGCAAGTCTCTGCTCAGTATTTGAACGGCAAATGTGAAAATTCAGCAATTTTGAATAAAAATAATATAAAACTGGTGAAGTTAAATGGAAAATAATTGTATAGTACAATCACTGGATACATATCCATCCATCCATTTCCTACCGCTTATTCCCTTGGGGGGTCGCGGGGGGCCTATCTCAGCTACAATCGGGCGGAAGGCGGGGTACACCCTGGACAAGTCGCCACCTCATCGCAGGGCCAACACAGATAGACAGACAACATTCACACTCACATTCACACACTAGGGCCAATTTAGTGTTGCCAATCAACCTATCCCCAGGTGCATGTCTTTGGAAGTGGGAGGAAGCCGGAGTACCCGGAGGGAACCCACGCAGTCACGGGGAGAACATGCAAACTCCACACAGAAAGATCCCGAGCCTGGGATTGAACCCAGGACTACTCAGGACCTTCGTATTGTGAGGCAGACGCACTAACCCCTCTCCCACCGTGAAGCCCTTGGATACATAACAATGTAATTATTTTTTTTCCGTTTTACACTTTTTTTCTTTCCCTGACTGCACATCACTGATACATACATGTATACACACAAACACACACACACACACGTATATACAGTACATGTGTACACACTAGGGGTGTAACGGTAGGTGTAATTATATTGAACCGTTTTGGTATGGGGGTTTCGGTTCGGTTCTGAGGTGTATCGAACGAGTTTCCACAAGAACATATTAAGCAGCTTTAACAATACTCCAAATGCCGGACATTTGAGGTATTTAAGAAACTGCTAGCAGCGACCGGGCTAGGACAGACTGACCATACGTCCTCTTTTCACCGGACATGTCCTCTTTTGCGGGGCTGTCAGGGCGGAGTTTCTGAAATGCCTTAAATGTCCGGCATTTGGAGTTATGGTTGCGTGTATTAACAATGTACGTTCAGGGTTTGGAAGGGGTTAAAAATAAAACAAATTGTTCGCGCAGCAGCAGCATTCGTGAGGGATGGACAAAGACAGAGAGAGTTATGATAAACGCGCATGCGTTGCCAGGCTCTGCTTTTTATCCATAGATTTATCAGATTTAATTTTGTATTATCTATGACAGGGGTTTCAAAAATGTGGCCTGGAGGCCATTTGTGGCCCACAGCTAATGTTTTAAAAAGGCCCACAGCACATTCTAAAAATACTATTAAAATAAACAAAAGCATAACAAAGGTAAAATAAAAAAGCTTGGTTAAATGTAATTTAGAAAAAGTTGCAATGTTGACTAATAAAACAAAGCTGTTTTTTTTTTCTTTCAAACTGTCATTGCTCGAAAAAATAATATCGATACAAAATCAATGTTATTATGAATTGTTGACCCGATTACTGAAAAATATTTTTGGTGGAAGATTTTGCAAATTTGGTAAATAAAAAAGCAAAAAAATTATATTTTGTTGTTTTCTTTCTGTACCGAAAATGAACTGAACCGTGACCTCCAAACCGAGGTACATACCGAATCGAAAACATTTTTTTGTGTACCGTTACACCCCTAGTACACACACACACACAAATAATGGATATATGAAGTGAAGTGAAGTGAATTATATTTATATAGCGCTTTTCTCTAGTGACTCAAAGCGCTTTACATAGTGAAACCCAATATCTAAGTTACATTTAAAGCAGTGTGGGTGGCACTGGGAGCAGGTGGGTAAAGTGTCTTGCCCAAGGACACAACGGCAATGACTAGGGTGGCGGAAGCGGGAATCGAACCTGCAACCCTCAAGTTGCTGGCACGGCCACTCTACCAACCGAAATATGCCGCAACAAGTTTTTCGTTATTTTCATATCTTTTTTTCCAAATTTTTCATTTATAATTATTACACACACATACTGTATATACAGTACATATACACACACATATACATTGCATATGTATACATACACATATACATATGTATACATGTACACACACACAAATAATATAATAAATATATAATTAATTACTACAATTGGTTATTAAAAATATGTTAACATTTAGGATGTCGTTTACTTCCGTGACGACCTGTAAGTTTTTTAGTCAATCAGAAATATCACGGCAAGCTAAAATGCGCCAAACATGAATAAGTGTGGAGAGAATGTTTTGCACATTTCCCATTATCCCTCGTAATGGATTTAAATGGGCGTAGTTTAGATTTTTGTACGCTGATTGGATGTTTTTTTATTATATCCACCAAAATCAATGAGCAGGATGTGTTATGTGGGACCATGTTTGTGGAAATGTTTAGCTGGTTGAATTAGTTTTTCTCTGCACCATGACTAGGGAAGGTTGTTTGAATTGGGTCATATAAGTTAACGCTGTCCATTGCGGTTTTACCCGTACAGATTCTTCATTCACCACTAGAAGCAACGGCTGTAAGTTTTACAATATAACTAAAACTTTATATTTACTAAACCCTCTCATTTGTGAAGCAGTGTTTTTATGCACACTTGTCTGTTTAGCTGATTGGAGAGCTAGCTTCTGCAGCTAGTGAGTCCATGACGATGACTTCTGTTTTGTTTTACTGCCATGTTACAGGCACTGTTAGGAACAATTAAAAGGTACGTGAAATCTTTATGTGTAAATAACTCATTTCAGTCGGCTTATAGCGGAATATTTTTTCCCCCTGATATTTAGTGGGTGCAGATTATTTACCGTTGCACTCGATAGCCTGGAAAATACGGTATATATTGTTTCTGTGCAGCCCGGCAGCTGACGTGTCACAGACCGCTACTAGTCCAGTGGCTGGGGACCCCCGTGTTATTAGCATGTAGCATTCTCTTCCTCGCGCAGGTAAAGCAGCTGAAGCGACCAACATGGCCCCCTAGTGTTTAGGAGGAAAAGGGCATTTGTCCTACGATTGAAGTCAATCAATCAATCAATCAATCAATGTTTACTTATATAGCCCTAAATCACTAGTGTCTCAAAGGGCTGCACAAACCACTACGACATCCTCGGTAGGCCCACATAAGGGCAAGGAAAACTCACGCCCAGTGGGACATCGGTGACAATGATGACTATGAGAACCTTGGAGAGGAGGAAAGCAATGGATGTCGAGCGGGTCTAACATGATACTGTGAAAGTTCAATCCACAATGGATCCAACACAGTCGCGAGAGTCCAGTCCAAAGCGGATCCAACACAGCAGCGAGAGTCCCGTTCACAGCGGAGCCAGCAGGAAACCATCCCAAGCGGAGGCGGTTCAGCAGCGCAGAGATGTCCCCAGCCGATACACAGGCGAGCAGTACATGGCCACCGGATCGGACCGGACCCCCTCCACAAGGGAGAGTGGGACTAAGTCCAAATAGTGTACACCACACAGAAGCATAAAAAGTAGAAACTATTTGGCGAATCGTGCTGTTTTAACGCAAAAAAACAAAGTCAGAGACTGAAACCCAGAGATGTCAAATGTACGGCCGGAGGGCGGGATCAGGCCTGCGAAGATGTTTTATCCGGCCCGCGGGATGAGTTTGCGAAGTATAAAAATTAACCTGAAATTTTTAAATGAAAGAAACTGCTTTTCTAAATGTGTCCACTGGATGTCGCAATAGCAATTGTTTGTATCTTTGTAGATATGTACAAAATAAACCGCAGGGTGTTAGTGCACTAGTCGAGGACAATGAGCAAAATACATAAATAACATCCTGTAATTTAATTCTGATTTTATTTTCTTACCTTGATAGATTGAAAATTAACACCAATGAGTTGACTGATGAACATTAACACATAATTTATTCAGAAAATATAAATAATTACAAATACAGATAGAATACTATTAACTAGGGGTGTAATGGTACGTGTATTTGTATTGAACCGTTTCGGTCCGGCTCGGAGGTGTATCGAACGAGTTTGTAACCTATAGTCTTAACAAGCTGCTCTGCTTTCTGCCTCTGTCTGAGCACCCAGCATTGTCCCGCCCACACAACCATCTGATAGGTTCCATACAAAGCCAATCAGCAGTGCATATTCAGAGCAATGTAACCGCCAATCAGCAGTGCGTATTCAGAGCTCATGTAGTCAATGATTCAGCGTCGAGCAGATATGTGTTTAGCAGCGGCCAGCATACTTTCCCCAAATTACAAAAAACACCTCTCAGTCACAACTACTGCTATCATCACTATGAGCCCGTTGACCTTCTAAAAACTTAAACTGTAGCCCAGCTCGCTTGCAGTTCTGGCTTGAGGTGAAGGCTAATTAGCTTTTAGCGTAACGTTAGCTCATTTTGCTGTGTGTGTGTGTGTGTGTGTCTGTTATTTCACGTGAACTAACATGATCTCCATAGATTTCAGGGATGAATAGTCTCTCCTATTGCTATTGTAATATTTTTTCAGCTATAGTTATTTATTAATCTTTAGTAATGTAGCAGCCTAGTTTTGAATGGCAGGGTCCCTGCTATCACATGTTGACAAAAATATAACATTTACATAATAAAAAATCAACTACAGGCTTCCCAAATTCTGTAATAAATTAAGCATGATGAGTTGACTTGAAACTGTTTAATGTTGCACTTTTTATATTTAGAAGAAAGGTTTTGTCATTTTATATAATCAAAGCAACAACTTTAGGGAGTTTAATGAGGATTAACGTGGGCAGAATTGTTATAGTGTTCCCAATGTTAAAAGAATAAAGCCATTGTTTACAAATTTGGTAAATAAATAACCAAAAAATGTCTATTTTGTTGTTTTCTTACTGTACCGAAAATGAACTGAACCGTGACCTCTAAACCGAGGTACGTACCGAACCGAAATTTTGGTGTACCGTTACACCCCTAATATAACCACAACACGCAAGTGTAAAAAAACCCAACAACGTTATGATTTGTACATTTTCAGAATGTTGTTCTATTTTCAAACAAAGAAAACAATCTGAAGTTGTCTTTAATTTTAAGTTATCATGCCGTGATTTTACCTGTTCGACCCACATTTTTCTCCATGTGGCCCCCGAAATAAAATGTGTTTGACACCCCTGCTGAAAGCTACAACGTTTATGTTTACATGAACGAGAAAGGGATCCACCGTAGACAAACCTTGTTCATTGTCTCCGTGTTTGCGACGGCCGAGCAATGTCAAAAATGCGGCCCGGCGTGTTGCTGACTAAGAAAAATGGCTGACAATGACCGCTGTCCGTCCAGGAAAAGGGGGCGTGGCCACTCTCCTAGAGCAATGGTTCTCAACCTTTTTTCAGTGATGTACCCCATGTGAACATTTTTTTAATTCAAGTACCCCCTAATCAGAGCAAAGCATTTTTGGTTGAAAAAAAGAGATAAAGAAGTAAAATACAGCACTATGTCATCAGTTTCTGATTTATTAAATTGTATAACAGTGCAAAATATTGCTCATTTGAAGTGGTCTTTCTTGAACTATTTGGAAAGTAAAATATAAAAATAACTAAAAACTTGTTGAAAAATGAACAAGTGATTTAAAAAGAAATAAACATTTCTACACATAGAAGTACAACTTAAAGTGCTCTCTTTGGGGATTGTAACAGAGATCCATTTGGATTCATCAACTTAATTCTAAACATTTCTTTACAAAAAAAGAAATCTTTAACATCAATATTTATGGAACATGTCCACAAAAAATCTAGCTGATAACACTGAAAATTGCATTGTTGTATTTCTTTTCACAGTTTATGAACTTACAATCATATTTTGTTGAAGTATTATTCAATAAATATATTTATAAAGGATTTTTTTAATTGTTGTTATTTTTAGAATATTTAAAAAATCTCACGTACCCCTTGGCATACCTTCAAGTACCCCCAGGGGTACGCGTACCCCCATTTGAGAACCACTGTCCTAGACATGCACCTGGGGATAGATTGATTGGCAACACTAAATTGGCCCTAGTGTGTGAATGTGAGTGTGAATGTTGTCTGTCTATCTGTGTTGACCCTGTGATGAGGTAGCAACTTGTCCAGGGTGTACCCCGCCTTCCGCCCCACTGTAGCTGAGATCGGCGCCAGCGCCCCCCGCCACCCCAAAAGGGAATAAGCGGTGGAAAATGGAAAAAATGGATATATAAAAATAACTAAAAACTTGTTGAAAAACAAACAAGTGATTCAAAAATAAATGTAGATTTCTACACATAGAAGTAATCATCAACTTTTCTTTGGGGATTGTAATAGAGATCCACCTGGATTCATCAACTTAATTCTAAACATTTCTTTACAAAAAAAGACATCTTTAACATCAATATTTATGGAACATGTCCACAAAAAAATCTAGCTAACACTGAATATTGCATTGTTGCATTTCTTTTATTAACTTACATTCATATTTTGTCGAAGTATTTATTCAATAAATATATTTATAAAGGATTTTAAATGGCCCTGATTCGTCAAAAGGCATTAATAAATCATAGACATCATTGTCACCGACGTCCCACTGGGTGTGAGTTTTCCTTGCCCTTATGTGGGCCTACCGAGGATGTCGTAGTGGTTTGTGCAGCCCTTTGAGACACTAGTGATTTAGGGCTATATAAGTAAACATTGATTGATTGATGTTCTTTTCGAATACCTCTGTAACTGATAACAGTAGTTCATTCCAAAATTTGATTTACAGACCTGAAATCTTGGTATTATTTCATTTTGATGCCCCACCCTCCACCGTTTACTAACTTTGCTTGGCTTTGACTTTGCCTTGTTCTGATCCACTTACTTGACTTTCCCGAACAGTCGGCACGGTATAAGAGCGTGCATGAATTGATTAACGTGGACCCCGACTTAAACAAGTTGAAAAACTTATTCGGGTGTTACCATTTAGTGGTCAATTGTACGGAATATGTACTGTACTGTGCAATCTACTAATAAAAGGATCAATCAATCAATCAATCAAGCCAAGTAAGTCCCACAAACTTCGGCTATGTTCCTGCTGCATGTCGGTTCCCACGTTCTTGCCAATATGTGACATGACCAGACTGATTTTTTCAAATACTACCCAGTCCTCTTCTGTATTTGGTCATAAATCTGGTTAGAAAATGCCTTAGTTAAAGATGCCATTTGTAATAATTGCATGTCAAGTCATCAACTCTACCAACCGGCATAGCTCGGTTGGTAGAGAGGCCGTGCCAGCAACTTGAGGTCTCACCTTAAAACTCATCTGTATACTCTAGCCTTTAAATAGACCTCCTTTTTAGACCAGTTGATCTGCCGCTTCTTTTCTTTCTCCTATGTCCCCCCCTCCCTTGTGGAGGGGGTCCGGTCCGATGACCATGGATGAAGTACTGGCTGTCCAGAGTCGAGACCCAGGATGGACCGCTCGTCGGGACCCAGGAATGACCGCTCGCCTGTATCGGTTGGGGACGTCTCTACGCTACTGATCCGCTTGAGATGGTTTCCTGTGGACGGGACTCTCGCTGCTGTCTTGGATCCGCTTGAACTGAACTCTCGCGGCTGTGTTGGAGCCACTATGGATTGAACTTTCACAGTATCATGTTAGACCCGCTCGACATCCATTGCTTTCGGTCCCCTAAAGAGGGGGGGTTGCCCACATCTGAGGTCCTCTCCAAGGTTTCTCATAGTCAGCATTGTCACTGGCGTCCCACTGGATGTGAATTCTCCCTGCCCACTGGGTGTGAGTTTTCCTTGCCCTTTTGTGGGTTCTTCCGAGGATGTTGTAGTCGTAATGATTTGTGCAGTCCTTTGAGACATTTGTGATTTGGGGCTATATAAATAAACATTGATTGATTGATTGAGGGTTGCAGGTTCGATTCCCGCTTGTGCCATCCTAGTTACTGCCGTTGTGTCCTTGGGCAAGACACTTTACCCACCTGCTCCCAGTGCCACCCACACTGGTTTAAATGTAACTTAGATATTGGGTGTCACTATGTAAAGCGCTTTGAGTCACTTGAGAAAAGTGCTATACAAATATAATTCACATTTTTGAATTGTTATTTTTAGAATATTTAAAAAAAAATCTCACATACCCCTTGGCATACCTTCAAGTACCCCCAGGGGTACGCGTACCCCCATTTGAGAACCACTGTCCTAGAGGACAAGTGGTTCCTGCCACATTCCTCACAATGACCCCCTAACCTTTTGTAACATGCCCAATAACAACAGAGTCAGGCTCCGCCTATATCCTGCAATTCAGGGCCGCCCCCCCCCCAGCCCCGGCCCCCCCACTTCCATCGAGGGCAGCGGTGCTCCGCTAACACATTTATTCATTTCCCGTCAGCCGACGCCGACATGAGAGGCGTCGGGAACCCTTGTTCCTGCCATGGAAAGCGTACTGGGGGGTCAAAATTAGCATGGGGTAATTACACCGGGGGAGGCGCGGGGCCTCGGTGGAGCACGGCGCGGCCCGTAATTTGGCCCGCAGCTCCCCCGTGCAAGTGACAGGCGGTCCATGATAGCGGAGATGAATGTCGGAATTCGGGCTGTTAGTTTAACTGATGGCGCATTCAGCGCCGCAATAAGTGCACTCGCCTCTTCACCACTTTGCATCCCCGTCCCGCCCCCTCCCCTCCCCCAGGACCATTATCATGCTAATGTAAGCGAGGAAGAAATAGTGCCGGGTAAAAAAAAAAAAAAAAAAAACACGGAGGATGCCAGCGGAGACAAAGCGATGTCGCAGGACTGCCGCTGCGCAAATGGACTCGGGGACGTTCAGTCAGATGGTTCATTATGTTGTCTAATAAAAAAAAGCCGGCGCTTGCTCCACTGCTTGGAAAATAAAATACAATAAAATAAAATTAAAATAAAAACAAAGCCAGTTCAGACTGTCACTTACAGCACTTCTGGTCAAGATTTGAACTTGTGAAACAGTTTTTATCTTTCGCCGTTTTGTGGCGAACCATTATCGTACTTGCATACCCTCCCGATTTTCCCGGGGGACTCCCGAATTTCAGTGCCCCTACCGATAATCTCGCGGGGCAACCTTTCTCCCGAAACAAAATTTTGGGGGCGTGCCCTAAAGGCACTGCCTTTAGTGTCCTCTAGGACAGTGGTTCTCAAATGGGGGTCCGCGTACCCCTGGGGGTACTTGAAGGTAAGCCAAGGGGTACGAAATATATATTTTTTAAATATTCTAAAAATAGCAGCAATTCAAAAATCCTTTATAAATATATTTATTGAACAATACTTCAACAAAATATGAATGTAAGTTCATAAACTTATGCAATTTTCAGTGTTGACAGATTTTTTGTGGACATGTTCCAAAAATATTGATGTTAAAGATTTCTTTTTTTTTTTATAGAAATGTTTAGAATTAAGTTCATGAATCCAGAAGGATCTCTATTGCAATTCCCAAAGAGGGCACTTTAAGTTGATGATTATTTCTGTGTAGAAATCTTTATTTATAATTGAATAACGGTGGGAGAGGGGTTAGTGCGTCTGCCTCACAATACGAAGTTCCTGCAGTCCTGGGTTCAAATCCAGGCTCGGGATCTTTCTGTGTGGAGTTTGCATGTTCTACCCGTGAATGCGTGGGTTCCCTCCGGGTACTCCGGCTTCCTCCCACTTCCAAAGACATGCACCTGGGGATAGGTTGATTGGCACCACTAAATTGGCCCTAGTGTGTGAATGTTGTCTGTCTATCTGTGTTGGCCCTGCGATGAGGTGGCGACTTGTCCAGGGTGTACCCTGCCTTCCGCCCGATTGTAGCTGAGATAGGCGCCAGCGCCCCCTGCGACTCCAAAAGGGAATAAGCGGTAGGAAATGGATGGATGGATGAATCACTTGTTTATTTTTCAACAAGTTTTTAGTTATTTCTATATCTTTTTTTCCAAATAGTTCAAGAAAGACCACTACAAATGAGCAATATTTTGCACTGTTGTACAATTTAATAAATCAGAAACTGATGACATAGTGCTGTATTTTACTTCTTTATCTCTTTTTTTCCAACCAGAAATGCTTTGCACCAATTAGGGGGTACTTGAATTAAAAAAAATGTTCACAGGGGGTACATCACTGAAAAAAGGTTGAGAACCACTGTTGTAGACACTATGTCATCATTTTCTGATTTATTAAATTGAATGACAGTGCAAAATATTGCTCATTTGTAGTGGTCTTTCTTGAACTATTCGGAAAAAAAGTTATAAAAATAACTAAAAACTTGTTGAAAAACAAACAAGTGATTCGATTATAAATAAAGATTTCTACACATAGAAGTAATCATCAACTTAAAGTGTCCTCTTTGGGGATTGTGATAGAGATCCTTCTGGATTCATGAACATAATTCTAAACATTTCTTCAGAAAAAAAAAAAACTTTAACATCAATATTTAACATCAATGTTAATGGAACATGTCCAACAAAAAAATCTAGCTGTCAACACTGAAAATTGCATTCTTGTATTTTTTTTTCACAGTTTATGAACTTACATTCATATTTTGTTGAAGTATTATTAAATAAATATATTTACAAAGGATTTTTTAATTGTTTCTATTTTTAAAAAATCTCACGTACCCCTTGGCATACCTTCAAGTACCCCCAAGGGTATGCGTACCCCCATTTGAGAACCATTGTTCTACAACCTGTCATCACTTCCGCATTTCCTCCATACAAACAGCACGTCAACCCGGTCACATAATATATACGGCTTTCTCGCACACGCACACACAAGAGAATGCAATGCATACTTGGTCAACAGCCATGTAGGTCACACTGAGGGTGGCCGTATAAACAACTTTAACACTGTTACAAATATGTGCCACACTGTGAACCCACACCAAACAAGAATGACAAACACGGTTCGGTAGAACATCCGCATTGTAACACAACATAAACACAACAGCACAAATACCCAGAACCCCTTGCAGTACTAACGCTACAATATACACCCGTCGCTACCACCAAACCGCAGTTTGGCGCCGTGTCCAGGCCACATCCTGTCATTAACAAAACATTGTTTTGCAATTTATCACCACCCATCAGTTTAGTATCCGTCTCTGATCATCCGAAATGCAGAGATGACAGTGAGATTAGTGATGGCGTGGGGTAGTTTTCGCCACGAAGCTCCACCCACTACAAGTAGATAGGAACAGGTACTGACCCATTGGGCACTTCAGGGTGTCATCAACATAATTTCTACCGAATAAGATCAAGATCTGAATTTGTGTAGCCTAGGGTTATACGCCTCTGAAAAGTACCGGTCCCCTGGCGTCGTGACATTGCTGTTTTTATGAGGGGAGAAACATGCTCGGCAGCGCACAATCACAGAATACTTACAAAGCAGACAGTGTGTAGACAGAAAAGGGAGAATCGGACCCTTACTGGGGCAAACAATTGAAGGGAGTGTGTAGATATATATGTATATATATATATATATATATATATATATATATATATATATATATATATATATATATATATATATAAATTAAATACATATATATTTTTTTAAGCTTACACTTGTTCAATAGCAAGTATTGATGCTGAGTTATAGACATTTTATCCCACTCAGATTGTTTGTGTGTTTTGCTTTTTTTAATAATGTTTGCAGCATTATTTGCACTTTATACTGTTCACTTTTATACTGTTTAATGATGCCATTTCTGTTTGTTATGTATAATTTTTGATATTTGTGTTTATCCTTGAAAACCAATTATTGTGTATTATTCAAACTCACCTAATTCAGCTGCCTAGTTGTTATCAAGAGTACTAAACTCCTTTTCAGCATGAATCTGACAACTAAGTAGGCTAAATAACTGTAAACTTTATTACATGCTCGGATAGGCCAGTATCGGCAAGTATCGGTATCGGATCGGAAGTGCAAAAACAATATCGTATCGGATCGGAAGTGCAAAAACATGGATCGGGACATCCCTAGTCCAGAGACATATTTCCTGACTTTATAAACATAACATAAATGTTAAAAAAAAACGAATAAAGATGTGATACCAAAAACATAGATATAATCATAGTAGTATCGACTAGATACGGTCCTGTACTTGGTATCATTACAGTGGCTGTTAGGTGTAGATCCACCAATGACATTTATTTACATTTTGACGCCGGTGCGCTACGGTGTGTAGTGAAGCATGTTTAGCTATCCCTCCTCATCCTGCAGTGATAATGATACTTATAAGAAACTTACTTTATTTGTCACCATGGAGGCGAGAATTAGTGATTTAGATGTAGCTAAAACGCTGCCAACTGGTACTGGACATTAGCCGCTAGCTAAATAGCCATTTCTTTAAGCAGGGATCCCCAACCTTTTTCCCCACCGGTTTAATGTATGCATTATTTCAGGGTCCGGACTTCTACCTGTGGAAAATAAAAACTCCTAAAAATTAGCTTTTGGCTACAATCTGGCACATTAACATTGTATATGTCAATTAATGTGCACTGTCCCATGTACTACAACAAAGAAGTTGTAATATACGTCTATTAACAAGCTTATTGGTGTGTTTAGTGCATGGGTGTCAAACTCTGGCCCGCGGGCCAAATGTGGCCCACCGTGTTATTTAATTTGGCCCTTGAGGCAATATCAAATTAACATTACAGCTGGCCAGCCGTTATTACACAGCAGCGGTGCCGCTGGAACACCACAATTTCTCACACTTGCCAATCCTCCCGAAGTTCAGTGCCCCTCCCGAAAATCTCCCGGGGCAAGCATTCTCCCGATTTTCACCCGGACAACAATATTGAGGGCCTTTAGCATTCTCTACAACCTGTCAATGTCACGTGGGGGTCGCATTTTAATGCGGGATCGTTCCTCCAACGCAAACATAGACACTCCGGACAACAACTAAAAGGTAAGAATGATTTAATAACAAAACACTGGTACAAAAACAGACGAAAAGAAACGCGTGGCGAAAGCACAGAAGCTAATGCTAACACTAGCACAGGATCAGGTAACAAGAAACCTAGTAATTACCAACAAAACAGTTGCATACCGCAAACAAGGGACCAAGACCGACTGACGGGACAAGGCAGGCTTAAATAAGGAAGTAATTAACAAAAACAGGTGTGCGTCTGGAACCCTCAGCAGGTGAAATTAATATGTTACCATGGTGACCAAACTGACTCACAAAAGGTACACAAACAACAAAGGGAGTCCAAACTAACAGAAAATAACTAAACTAAACATGATCCAGACTATGGATCATGACAGTCGTCACATCCGCATTTCATCCATACAAACAGCGTGCAGGCCCACTCGCATAATATATGCGGCTATTACACACATATAAGTGAATGCAATGCATACTTGGTCGGCAGCCATACAGGTCACACTGAGGGTGGCCGTATAAAAAACTTTAACACTGTTACAAATATGCGCCACACTGTGAACTCACACCAAAAAAGAATGACAAACACATTTCGGGAGAACATCTGCACTCTAACATAACATCCATCCATCCATTTTCTACCGTTTATTCCCTTTTGGGGTGGCGGGGGGCGCCTGCGCCTATCTCAGCTACAATCGGGCAGAAGGCGGGGTACACCCTGGACAAGTCGCCACCTCATCGCAGGGCCAACACAGATAGACAGACAACATTCACACACTAGGGCCAATTTACTGTTGCCAATCAACCTATCCCCAGGTGCATGTCTTTGGAAGTGGGAGGAAGCCGGAGTACCCGGAGGGAACCCACGCATTCACGGGGAGAACATGCAAACTCCACACAGAAAGATCCCGAGCCTGGATTTGAACCCAGGACTGCAGGACCTTCGTATTGTGAGGCAGACGCACTAACCCCTCTTCCACCGTGACATAACATAAACACAACAAAACAAATACCCAGAACCCTTTGCAGCACTAACTCTTTCGGGACGCTACAATATATTTTAATATTTACCTCAAAAGGCTGCAAATAGAAAAGAGGCATTACATTTGTATTTTAATTTTATTTAAAAAGCCATTGATATTTTTTCATTATTATTATTATTATTTGAAGCTCGATATTGCATGTCACAATAAAGTTATATAAGCCTTGCTTGTCCAATATTCAATGTAAAACTTGTTTGGGTCCCTATTAAAAGGTTAATTTGTTCAACCTTGGCCCGCCGCTTTGTTCAGTTTTAAATTTTGGCCCACTCTGTATTTGAGTTTGACACCCCTGGTTTAGTGGGACAGGCGAAAGTGAATGCAGTAGTTTCTAAATTTATTATGTCTGTGCGGACCGGTGGTTGGGGACCACTGTCTTAAAGCACCTCTTCCTGAGGGCGTTTCAGTCTTGTAACTTCACCTTTAATGTAAGTTTTCGAGACAAAATGCGTCGTTCGGTCTACACACCGTGTCTGTTTACAAGTACTACGTGATCGCGCGCTGCCGAAAATGCTCCTCTGCCCATACCCTACAACCCTAATTACAATCAAAGTGATGATCTAATTAGGACATAATGCAATCTGCACTATTTCCTTCAGGACAGAGGGTCCATCATGACGTCAAACCTCCTAACGAGGCCGCCGATGGAACATCTGGATCCATAATTACTAGAAATCAACGATTACAGTTCAGTGCACTAATGACCTGAATGAATCTTGTCAGGGAGCAGCCAGGATGAAAAGAAGGAAGGACATTGATTGTTTTCATAGGCAAGCATTACGCTAATAAATCTGAATATCAAGGTTTATCAATAAAGCCCTTCTCTGCGGTACATCCATCCATTTTCTACCGCTTATTCCCTTTGGGGTCGCGGGGGGTGCTGGTGGAGTACCAATCAATCACCAGAAGAAAAGAAAAAAAAAAGGAAAAAAGACTTCTCTAAGAAGTAGAAGTTAGGGGGCATCCTGGGATCATTGGGGGATTATTTAAGGGTTATCTGGGGACTGCTCGCAGCCCTTCCAGGACTCGCGTCGCCTGGAGCACAGTCGCAAAAGACGCCGACAAAAAGCTGATTAAAAATCCCGGCAGTGAATTGAATGTGAATGATATCTATATAGCGCTTTTTCTCTAGTGACTCAAAGCGCTTTACATAGTGAAACCCAATATCTAATTTTTACATTTAAACCAGTGTGGGCGGCACCGGGAGCAGGTGGGTAAAGTGTCTTGCCCAAGGACACAACGGCAGTGACTAGGATGGCGGAAGCGGGGATTGAACCTGCAACCCTCAAGTCGCTGGCACGGCCACTCTACCAACCGAGCTATACTGCAGTGTTTGGATGGATTGTAAAAGAGTCCATGTGGTGTTTTCTTCTGCGTTTCCTCGGATGGAATACTTCAGTGAGTACATGCGCTCGTGTCGTCCCGCGAAAGCGCCAAAATGAAACACGACGAATTAAGGAGTTTCTTAGCAAATAAATATATTAACGTATTTTCCGGACCATAGGGCGCACCGGATTATAAGGCGCACTGCCAATGAATGGTCTATTTTTGATCTTTTTTCATATATAAAGGCGCATTAAAAGGAGTCATCCATCCATTTTCTACCGCTTATTCCCTTTTGGGGTGGCGGGGGGCGCCTGCGCCTATCTCAGCTACAATCGGGCGGAAGGCAGGGTACACCCTGGACAAGTTGCCACCTCATCACAGGGCCAACACAGATAGACAGACAACATTCACACACTAGGGCCGATTTAGTGTTGCCAATCAACCTATCCCCAGGTCTTTGGAGGTGGGGGGAAGCCGGAGTACCCGGAGGGAACCCACGCAGAACATGCAAACTCCACACAGAAAGATCCCGAGCCCGGGATTGAACCCCAGACTACTCAGGACCTTCGTATTGTGAGGCAGACGCACTAACCCCTCTACTACCGTGAAGCCCTAAAACGAGTCATATTGTTGTTATTTTATTCTAAATGTAAAACACTTCCTTGTGGTCTACATCAGTGTTTTTCAACCACTGTGCCGCGGCACACAAGTGTGCCGTGAAATACAGTCTGGTGTGCCGTGGGAGATTATGTAGTTTCACCTATTTGGGTTAAAAATATTTTTCGCAAACCAGTAATTATAATCCGTGAATAATGTGCCGTTGTTTAGTATCGGTGCTGTCACCGCGTCAGCGCACGTTGGTTGATTGTGTCACCGCGTCAAAAAATTGCGTCACATGCCACTATTCGGCCTTGTTTTTAACTCATTCCACCGAAGGCCGAATGTGGCTTTTTTTTGCCATATTCGGCCGAATATATTCGGTTACCGATTAATCGGTGCATCCCTAGGTAAAACTAAGCATGCGCTAATTATTTTGGGAAGCGAGTTTGACCCGGCAGTAATTCAAGGCAGGCGCGTACTATATGCCCTGCGGCAATTCAAGGAAATATGGTATATATAGATAGAAAATCAAATACAACAAAAACACACCAATATCAGTGTTGCACACCAGGGAAAAAAAAACTGCGGTAGAGTTCCTTGTTGCGGTGTGGATGTAAGCGTGTGTCGCTGAAGGAACTACTCAGGGCCCCCCATATTACCATGAATTGATTAACGTGGACCCCGACTTAAACAAGTTGAAAAACTTATCCGGGTGTTACCATTTAGTGGTCAATTGTACGGAATATGTACTGAACTGTGCTATCTACTAATAAAAGTTTCAATCAATCAATCAAAAAAAAGTTCTGCAAGAGGGATTGGACATTATAGATGTCAACTTGGTCGGCATTCTTCTTTCAGCCACCTCCTCAATGCTGTCTAGTGGGTAGCCTAGGACGGAGTCAGCTCTCTTGATCAGTTTATTAAGCGAACGACGGCATAAAACACAGCAGAAGCAAAAAGGAGCACAGCAGGGACCTGCACACCCCGAAGGACCTCAGTCTACCAAAGAAATGTATCAATCAATCAATCAATGTTGACTTATATAGCCCTAAATCACTAGTGTCTCAAAGGGCTGCACAAACCACCACGACATCCTCGGTAGGCCCACATAAGGGCAAGGAAAACTCACACCCAGTGGGACATCGGTGACAATAATGACCCAGTGGGACGTCGGTGACAATGATGATTATGAGAACCTTAGAGAGGAGGAAAGCAATGGATGTCGAGCGGGTCTAACAGGATACTGTGAAAGTTCAATCCACAATGGATCCAACACAGTCGCGAGAGTCCAGTCCAAAGCGGATCCAACACAGCAGCGAGAGTCCCGTTCACAGCGGAGCCAGCAGGAAACCATCCCAAGCGGAGGCGGATCAGCATCGCAAAGATGTCCCCAGCCGATACACAGGCAAGCAGTACATGGCCACCGGATCGGACCGGACCCCCTTTAGACCCTCCTTCTGCACAGTCCAGTCCAGTTTATTGTTAAGGGGAACACCCTGGTATTTAAATGAGTCCACTATTTCTATATCTGACTCTTGGATGTTGACCGGTGTGGGTGGTGGAGCTGACTGACCTCTGGAAGTCAATCGCAAGCTTTTGTTTTACTGGTGTTCAGGTGCAGGTGATTGCGTGCACACCAGTCAACCAAGCCTGAGATGGCTTCTCGGTATTCCCGCTCACTCCCCTCAGACACATAACCCACCAGTGCGGAGTCGTCTTGAGTAAATTCTGCAGATGGCAGCGGTTGGAGCAATGCCCGAAATCCGAGGTACAGAGCGTGAACGGGTGAGAGCACCGTTCCTTGGGGAGCCCCAGTGCTGCAAACTACAACATCTGAAGAACAGTCACGCAGACTCACGTACTGCGGCCTGTCGATGAGGTAGTTAAGGATCCATGCAGCCAGGTGATGGTCCACTCCCGCCTCTTCCAGTTCCCCCGCAGTATTTATGGAGTTGAAAGCAATGGAGAAGTCAAAAAACATGACTCTCACCGCACTTCCTGGATGGCATCATCCACCTTGATGACTTGACAGTAAGCAAACTGCAAGGGGTCCATTGCTAACACCGTCTACACACGTAGGTGGCTGAGGATTGTCCACTCCATGGTCTTCATGAGGTGGGGAGGTCAGGGCAACAGGTCTGAAGGGGTTCGGCTCCTTGGGATGAGTTATTTTAGAGATTGGAACCACACAGGAGTGTAGGGACTTTTTCCCAGGCTGAGGCACAGGTTAAAAATGTAATGGACCACAACAGTTCCCTGAATAGCCTGGAACATATGCCATCTGGGCCTGTAGCTTTCCTGACCTTGTTCCTCCCTCCTCAATTGATCCAGACTGATGGAGTGTTGGCTGGGTGCGGTGGACTGGGCCGGTGGGTTGTGGAGGGCTGACTGAGAGGGGTTTGTTAGGAAAGTGTGGACCATGCTGGGGCAGGTGTGGAGTGTTGTGGTGTGGATGTGAAGGTTGTAGTGGGGCCCGAGTCAAACCTGTTAAAAAAAACCTTTGTTGGCCCACTCTTGGTCGGCAGAAGCCTGGTGACAACTTCCACCTCGTCCATGACCTGAAATCTGTTTCAGGCTGGTGCACACTTCATGGGGGTTATTTTGCTCCAGTCGTTATTCCAGTTTTTGTTTGTAGTCCTTCTTACACCTCCTGATCTTATATTGAAGATCCCCCTTGACACTTCTGAGCTCCTCCTCGTTACCGGAGGTGAAAGCCCGCTTCTTCTCATTTAATGGGGCCTACAGCTCAGTGGTGACCCAGGGTTTATTGTTGGGAAAACACCGGACCATCTTGGAAGGCCCAATGTTTTCCACACAGAAGCTGTAAAAGCTAACTACCGCAAGAGATAAGCTAGCTTCTAAAACAACACAACACACGTTCGACTTTTTAATGCACAACGCTGCGATACGACACCAATTTTTACTGATTGAAAATCATGAAACTTCATATTACAGTATCTGTAAATTATTATTTTATGTTTTGTTTGTACACAGCTAGCCACACAGCATATATGTGCTGCGTGTATCATGATCGATATTAAAGTGACTCAGTCGATGGACAGTTATTCGTCTGGTCCAGCTAGCCGGGGACGTTTCCTGTTGATTTTGGGTAAGCAATCCATTTATTTCAAAATATCTTGTCTCCAAGTTCCATATTTATAGCGTCTAAATCGAATTCATCCGCCTCTCCAGGCTCCGTCTGCTCAAACATCACTCTCTTCTTGTGTGCTCTTTTCTACAAGCAGCAGTTCATCCTTCGTATACTCAGCTTCAAAAAGGTAAGGTTGTGAATCCTCCTTTGCCCCAAAATAGTCTTCATCGTCTGTTACCAAGTCTGCCATGATTAGAACACACTCGTGTTTGATTCCGGAAGTAGGAACACATATGTTGCCAGGAGTCAGACGTGCGCTGCTATAGAAACAGAAATCAATGCGCAGAAGAAATCCGTCCCGGAAATGATTAAAATGACCAAAATACAGTAAATATTGTACATATCATATATTGTTATGATTGTGTCTGTTACTACATTATATATAGATTTGCAGTGTGCATATAAAAAATTTGATGGAGTTTTGAAGTTGTTTTAGAGGGCTTTGAAGGCTAAAACTGTGACTACCATTAGCCGCATCTTTCTGGCGTTTTTTCATGTTTATTATTGCAAGTTTGTCCTTAAATAAAATAGTGAACATACAACACAACGTATCTAATTATTAGTAAGTAAAAAAACAAAACATAAGCAGTAACATATTGTGTCATTTTTCATTCTATTATTTTGTCAACATTAAGCACAAGAGGTAGGTACTTTTCAGAGGCGGTATAGAACCGAATATGTTTCATTAGTATCGCGGTACTATACTAATACCGGTATATCATACAACCCTAATATTAGATACGTATATCAAACTGCATATTCATGAAGACAGACACTATTAAGGGGTTGCAGTCCTCTGCTCACAAGTTTAGTCGATCAAGTCTGCAAAGTTTCAGTGCACGGCCCTAGGTCCACTATTTGATACGGCATGTGTGTTATAACTGTACCCTCTTTCGAGACAACTTAACTTATTTACACTTCTTCCTCTTCTCGAGGAGGAAGGGCTGGACGGCTGCCTGATCGGAATTCATGTGACACCGACTGAACCCCCACCTCCCCCCAGGATAACACCCCCTTCTCCCAAATATGTGTTTAAAAATAGCCTGAGAGCCACGGCGAGCAGCCAGGAGGAGCAGGAGACTTCCAAGGCAAACATTGTGCACATATGGTGGAGCAATAAAAGATGAAGTATGGAACGCAAGGCTAATAAAACATACACGCTCCTCCAACGCATCCAGGACTTTACTACGTTCGGACAAGAATTGTGTGGCGCTCATCGTAGTTTCATCCAAAGTACACTGGGGGGGGCGACGATCGGGGTCAAAGGTCGGCGCGTTGTCCATCTGAGCCACTGTCACCGCAAGGACAAAGAGAAACCGAAACTTTTTTGTTTGGAAATGCTATTTGTACACGTAATGCTTACGAGAAAAGTACTTGCAGTACCCACGCCGGCCTGTGTGTGGCGCTGTGCAACGCCAACCACAGAAAAGTTAAAGTACCAATGATTTTCACACACACTCTAGGTGTGGCGAAAATATCTGCATTTGACCCATCACCCTTGATCCCCCCCAGGGAGGTGAGGGGAGCAGTGAGCAGCAGCGGTGGCCGCGCCCAGGAATCATGTTTGGTGATTTAACCCCTAATTCCAACCCTTGATGCTGAGTGTCAAGCAAGGAGGTAATGGGTCACATTTTTATAGTCTTTGGTATGACTCGGCACTCTAACCCCTAGGCCACTGAGAAGAAGTCCAAGGAGACAAAGACGACAGAAGCCTCAATAGAAAAACAAAAGTATTAAAATGTATCATAATGTACAGGGCATGTTTTCAAGGTACCTTAGAATCAATACCGGTACTCAACAGTAGCACTCATCGGTACTATTGTGTGTTTTCCTTTGGTAAAAAAAATGTCTTTGAAATTTTGTCTATAATCACAATCCTAATGAAAGACAAGAACATATATTTTATTTCATGTATGCATTCTAAACCGTAAATAAGCACTAGCAAAAGTCAACCAACAAAAAGAACCAATGAGTCGTTCTATTCCGCCTATAGAGCGCTCTAAAAACCTCCATCAAGGTTTTATATACACACTGTAAGCATATATGTAATGTAGTAACATTTATATTTTTCTCATTTTAAGCATACAGAGGCGTATTAATTTCCCAGAAGCATCACAACGTTCACTTTTCCCTTCAACAACAACCCTACTAATCATAGAACTTAATGAGACAACAAATGATGATCCAGAAATTTACAATTTTGAGCTTGAGTATATGGAAGATAATCTACAAATTTTAGAAGCTGTGTGCTTGCTAAACAGATCACGCTTTAGTTAAACAGTAGATTAGCAGTATTGTTAAGTGCTAAACAAAATATACAAACATAATGAGACAATCACTTACTGTACAATGCCTGCTATCACTGGGATTCCCACTTGTGGGATGTTTATATCTTCCCGTTTAGATGAAGAATTAATCATAATCCTCACAAAAAGCTTTAAAAAAAAAAAGTGCTGCCAACAAGCGTCTTTCTCGCAACCTCAAGGTCTAAGTTGGATGTCAAAGTTGACCCACTTCTCCGTTTACGGCCACAACCTTCTACTATCCAAGTGAGAAGCATGATTTATAATCTAGGATTAATTTAATAATCACAATCCTAATGAAAGACAAGAACATATATTTTATTTCATGTATGCATTCTAAACCGTAAATAAGCACTAGCAAAAGTCAACCAACAAAAAGAACCAATGAGTCGTTCTATTCCGCCTATAGAGCGCTCTAAAAACCTCCATCAAGGTTTTATATACACACTGTAAGCATATATGTAATGTAGTAACATTTATATTTTTCTCATTTTAAGCATACGGAGGCGTATTAATTTCCCAGAAGCATCACAACGTTCACTTTTCCCTTCAACAACAACCCTACTAATCATAGAACTTAATGAGACAACAAATGATGATCCAGAAATGTACATTTTTGAGCTTGAGTATATGGAAGATAATCTACAAATTTTAGAAGCTGCGTGCTTACTAAACAGATCACGCTTTAGTGAAACAGTAGTTTAGCAGTATTGTTAAGTGCTAAACAAAATATACAAACATAACGAGACAATCACTTACTGTACAATGCCTGCTCTCACTGGGATTCCCACTTGTGGGATGTTTATATCTTCCCGTTTAGATGAAGAATTAATCATAATCCTCACAAAGAGCTTTAAAAAAAAAGTGCTGCCAACAAGCGTCTTTCTCGCAAGCTCAAGGTCTAAGTTGGATGTCAAAGTTGACCCACTTCTCCGTTTACGTCCACAACCTTCTACTATCCAAGTGAGAAGCATGAATTATAATCTAGGATTAACTTTCACCAACTCAGAGGCGACGCAGCAGCTCAATATGTCAATATAGCAGCATAAGCTAAGTAGGTCGATGCGATCACAGCACGGCTAAATAGAGTTTGTCTGCATTAACGATAATGCTAATACTAGGTTAATATTCAGGTCACGACATGTAAAAAGGAGTACCGTTGCCACTTTTTGGGATATTTTTCATGTTTACTTCCATTAGCTTCATTGTTAGCCACCTCGTACTTGCAGTGTTTTACGATTTTGAATGTGTAAAACAAGAAAAACATGTGTTCTTGTCTTGGGCAAAATTCCACCCCCAAAAAGTACAGATCCGCTTTGTTTAATATCATGTTCAGTGCAGAACTCAAACAGGACTAACATAATCTGGTATTAAATTAATCAGCACTAATCCAGTTGCTTTCAGATGAACTTGTTCCAGACAACAGAATCTCAGACTAAATGTAATCAACAACTAAGTAAATGTTTTGGAAGCCGAATTAGGTTAACGATGTGCACATGGTGCAAAGATACGGTGCACTGAAAACCTGGGAGGGAGTTTTTCAGTAGACATTTTAGCAGTGTGTACGTGTGTGTAACTGGAGTTGGACTTCTAATCTGCGATGAAGGCAGGACATAGAAATTGTTGGAAATAATGTTTTCTTCTTGTTTTACGGACGATTGTTCAAAGTATCTTGGAATTGAAGACAAACATGGTTCAACTACAGAAACTTACGTAGGAAAAGCATGTTGGGTTCAATTCAAACGGCCGAGAGGTTCACATGTTGGCTTCGCAATTAAGAGGTCGAGGTAGGGCTGGGCGATATATCGATATATACGATATAGCGCGGGTTTGTCTCTGTGCGATATAGAAAATGACTATATCGTAATATTCGAGTATACGTTCTCACGGAGTTGCTTTTAGCTGCGGGCATAACACTTCAGGCTCTCCTCACTCTTTCCTTATCACTGTTGGATAAGCTCCGAGCAATCGGATTCGACGAAACCTCATCAAGCTGGATGCAATCTTACTTGGAGGGGAGGAAACAGGTGGTAGAGGTGAACGGCACCATGTCCCCTCCCCTCTCAGTAAGCTGTGGAGTCCCCCAAGGCAGTATACTAGGACCTTTACTGTTCCTAATATACGTGAATGACATGCCATCAGCATGCCACTGTGATTTGTTCCTGTTTGCGGATGACTCGGCCCTGCTGGTATCCGGCAAGGACAAGTCACAGGTGGAACAAATCCTCAGTGCTGAACTCCTCAATATTTGCACCTGGCTCGCTGACAAGCTATCCATACACTTAGGTAAAACGGAATCCATCCTATTTGGGTCCCATATCAAACTTAAGAAGGTCAGTGACTTCACTATAAAAGTGGGTGACATTGTTATCACCAGGAAGGATGAGATCACCTACCTAGGTTCCATTCTAGAGGCTAATCTTTCCTGTGATAAAATGGCAACCAAGGTGATCAAAAAGGTCAACCAAAGAACGAGATTCCTCTACAGAATCTCCTCTTTGGTCAACAAAAGCACCTTGAGGATTCTAGCGGGAACTCTCATTCAACCCTTCTTTGATTACGCTTGCACCACCTGGTACCCCAGCACCTCCAAAACCCTCAAATCTAGACTCCAAACATCCCAGAATAAGCTAATCCGGTTACTTTTAGACCTCCACCCCAGATCACACCTCAATCCAACCCACTTCTCCAAAGTGGGCTGGCTCAGGGTGGAGGACAGAGTCAAACAACTTGCACTGAGCCTAGTCTATAAAATCCGCTACACCTCCCTGATACCGAAGTACATGTCCAACTACTTCCTTAACGTAAATGACCGCCATAACCACAACACCAGGGGGAGCTCCACAAACCACGTTAAACCCAGATTTCGATCTAACAAAGGTCTTAACTCATTCTCTTTCTATGCCACATCAATGTGGAATGCACTCCTACAGGTATAAAAGTAAGTGCATCTCTATATTCCTTCAAAACCGCTCTAAAACAACACCTCCAGGCAACTTCAATACTTTACTAATACCCTCCTCCATTCACATCCCATCTCCCCGGATTATAAACAACTCAAATGTACTTCTAATGTATATACTTGTTCTTATGCTATGTGAACTCACTATGTTCTCTGCTGGCTGTACATATCCTACTAAATAAGACCTACACTGTTTCAAAGTCCACATTTCTCTGTTGATACAATTGTTGATGACTGAAGTTCTGATATCAACCAAAGCTCCTCATCCCACCCCCCGGATTGTAAATAATGTAAATAATTCAATGTACATACTATGATGATTAACTTGTGTGATGACTGTATTATGTTGATAGTATATATTTGTACCATGAATTGATTAACGTGGACAAGTTGAAAAACTTATTCGGGTGTTACCATTTAGTGGTCAATTGTACGGAATATGTACTGTACTGTGCAATCTACTAATAAAAGTATCAATCAATCAATCAAACAGACAAGAAAGTGCACATTCTTCCATACTGTCACGTCATACGTCACATACGTATACGCCCTCGCAGAGCAGAGAGGTAGCAGACTGGGCTACGTTAGCTGCTAACGTAGCCGTACGAGAGAAAGAAGATGCGGATCTGGTAACAAATGAAGGAAGACTTAATTCCCAATAAAAACAGCAGGGGGTCCATCGTCTGGCGGTGGTTCGGCTTCAAGTTGAAATATGTCGAACAGACAACCGTAATTTGTCAAAAGTGGGGCAATAGCATTGCTATAAAAAGTAGCATCATTTGAAAAGTCACTTGCTAGAACAGGGGTCGGGAACCTTTTTTGGCTGAGAGCCATGAAAGCCAAATATTTCAAAACGTATTTCCGTAAGAGCCATATAAAAATTTTTAACACTGAATACAACTAAATTTGTGCATTTTTAAGTATGACCAACATTTGTAGAGTATAATAAGTCTCTTATTCTTTTTAACAACATTGTTATTATAAAAGTTAACCAATAATACATATAATACTTCTAACCATTAATTCGACATCTTGAACAGGTGCGGTAGAAAACGGATGGTTGGATTAAAATGCATGAGAATGTTTTATAATTTGAATGTTATTTTTGACACTGTGATTACCAGCCGAATTATTCATTACTTATCGTGTTAAGCAATGTCAGCTAAGATTTCAATCAATCAATGTTTATTTATATAGCCCCAAATCACAAATGTCTCAAAGGACTGCACAAATCATTACGACTACAACATCCTGAGAGCCAGATGCAGTCATCTGGCTCCATAGCCATAGGTTCCCTACCCCTGGTTTAAGCATTAGACACCTTTTTACCTTCACTGTGCCTCCCGCTGTTTCCTCACATCTACAAAGCAATTAGCTACCGACTGCCACCTACTGATATGGAAGAGTATTACACGGTTACTCGGCATAGCTCGGTTGGTAGAGGGTTCCAAGTTCCATTCCCGCTTCCGCCATCCTAGTCACTGCCGTTGTGTCCTTGGGCAAGACACTTTGCCCACCTGCCCCCAGTGCCACCCACACTGGTTTAAATGTAACTTAGATATTGGGTGTCATTTTGTAAAGCGCTTTGAGTCACTAGAGAAAATTGCTATATAAATATAATTATCTGAGAGCCATATGTAGTCATCAAAAGAGTCACAGGTTCCCTACCCCTGCGGTAGAGATTGAAGAGAATTTAATAAAGTCCGTAATAACATACCACATAGTGAAGGACGAATACTATTTGATTTCCTATTATGCAGCTCATTTTTATTTGACACTTAAAATGTCTCTGACAATATTGCACTTTCTGTTTTGGAAATGACTTGAATGTTTGTGCCATTGCTTAATAACTTTAATAAATACACTTTTGGTCAATTGACTTAGTTGTGATTTCCCTCTCTGCATGAAAGTTTAAAAGTAGCATATATGAATGCAGTATGAAGAAGAATGTTTTACACATAGAATCATCATACTGCTGTGAGTATATGTATCAAGTGTTCATTCAAGGCCAAGGCAAAATATCGTAATATATATCGCTATATGGCCTAAAAATATTGCGATATTAAAAAAAGGCAATATCGCCCAGCCCTAGGTCGAGGGTTTGAATCCCCGTTTCCATTAATCCACAAAGTTACTGCAGGAAGTTTATATTCTGATTGAAAACATCGAGGAACTTGAAATAATCATTGATCAGTTCACATTCACTCTTTCACCACTTTCCAAGAAGCTAAAGGTGATAAAATGTATTCGGAAAAAGGTATAGTAGAGCGGAACCTCGATTTACGAACTTTATTTGGTTCATAATCCGAAAAGTTCCTATAGTGAAGCAAATGTCTCCGTAAGAAACATTGAAAGTATGAATACTGGGTTCCAGCCTCAACAAAAGTCCATATTTTAGTGAAAGCTTGTACAAGTTGAACACAATATAAACTGCTGTTCAGTACTGCATATTGAACAATCATAACACAGGAGGCGATAAATTATTTTTTAACAACAACAACAAAAACTAGAATTTGCAATTCC